>NC_058133.1:491928299-492013460 GCF_016433145.1 Gracilinanus agilis | reverse complement strand
GAGAGGAGAGGAGAGGAGAGGAGAGGAGAGGAGAGGAGAGGAGAGGAGAGGAGAGGAGAGGAGAGGAGAGGAGAGGAGAGGACAGGAGAGGACAGGAGAGGACAGGAGAGGACAGGAGAGGACAGGAGAGGTGAGGAGAGAGAGAGAGAGAGAGAGGGGAAGAAGAAGAAGGAGGAAGAGGAGGAGGAGGAGGAAGGAGAGACGAGAAGGGAGAGAATTCCCAGAAGTGAAGAATCCAGAGACTGACTGTGTCTTGTTTAAGGAATAACAAGGCCAGTGTCACTGGGTCCTGAGCATAAGGTGGCTCAGTGGATAGAGCTCTAGGCTTAGAGTCAGGAAGACCTGAGTTTAAATCTAGCCTCAGATACTAGCTATGTGACCCTGAGCAAGTCACCTAACTCCTGTTTGCCTTATCTACTAGAGAAGGAAACAGCAAAACACTTCAGTGCCTTCGTCAAAGTATTGGCCAGCATACTGGTATGCTCTCATTCATGGGGCCACAAAGAGTCAGACCCAGTTGAACGACAGCAAAGGACACTGGAAAAAACCAGGTTATGAAAAGCTTTCAAAGCCACATCCAAGTTGTATCTCCTTGCTGTGGTAAGGAGAAATAAGTTTTCTTTTGTTAACTGTTCAGTGACTTTCTTGTCCCAACATAGAACCGGAACAGGGTACTGGGGTTAGGCCTGCCTCTAAGAGATGACCTCGAGGTTCCTTTTAGCTCCAGACCCAGCATCCTGCTGTTGTTCCAGGTGGAAGGTCTCCAGAGAGTCGCACTTGAAGTGTGGTCACCAGGAACATAGTTTTTCCCCAATAGGGGTTGATGCTATGCAGCTGGACAGGACTCAAATGCTTTTGCCTACAGCTTCTACTGCTCTCAAGACAGATGAAGATAAACAGGACCCAGCGAGAGACAAAACGGAGGCAGCTTGGAGCAGTGCTGGGTTTGGAGGCAGAGGACCTGGCTTGGAATCCTGGATCTGTTTATCGCCTTCTGGGCTTTGGGTAAGTTAATTTTGTTGTTGTTGTTCGGTTGTTTCTTAGTCGTGTCTGATTGTTTGTACTGACTCCATTGGGGGTTTTCTTGTGTTATGATTAAAATTCTCCAGAGACTTAAGTTAATTTATAATTATTAGTAAAACGTAGAGAAAGAGAAGATCACGTGATCACCTGGCAGAGCCTAATTAATCTGAGTTTGCCACACTTGTCTTGGTTTGCTAGCCAAAAATGGCTACACCAGCAAGAGACTCCGGCCCAAGAGAGCCAGGAGTCGAAAATCTAAAAAAGAGCTTCCCGCTTCCTCAGTCCCTTCTCTCCTTGTGGGTGTCTCTGGTTGCACAGACCTGACCTCGGCCCAGGTCAGAGCCCAGGCTTTCTGAGGTCAGGACTCATGCGGGACTAGAGACCAGGGAGCCAGAAGGCTTTCAGTGTCCTCTCATAATGTGAATGTTCCCCCAAAGTGTGGGGATGATACCCACCAAATTGGGTTTTCAAAAGGAATAAGGGATGGAATTATTAAATTCACACACGACAGAGGCAATGGAGTGGTTTGCCATTTTCTTCTTCATCTCATTTGACAGATGAGGAAACTGAGGCAAGCTGGGTGAAGTGACCTGTCCAGGTTGACACAGTTAAGATACTGGAGTGGGTTGCCATTTCCATCTGCAGCTCATTTGACAGATGAGGAAACTGAGGCAAGCTAGGTGATGTGACCTGTCCAGGTTGACACAGTTAAGATACTGGAATGGTTTGCCATTTCCGTCTGCAGCTCATTTGACAGATGAGGAAATTGAGGCAAACAGGGTGAAGCGACTTGTCCAGGATCACACAGCGAGAAAGTGTCCGAAGTCATATTTGAATGCAAGTCTTCCAGGCTCCAGGCTTCCAGGCTCCAGGCCAGTCACTCTGTCTCCTGCACTATCCAGGGGCCTCTCCCAAAACAAGGGGGTTGAACTAGCTGACTTTCAAGGGTTCTTCCAGCCCCAAGTCTACGATCCCATAGAGGGCTGTCTGTCCTTCCCACTGCTCTAGGCACCTTCCCTCTCCACCCTCACCCCAAAAGAACAAGAGTAGAGACTGCATTTCCAGTTGGATGGGGATCCACTCCTCCACTATCTCTCCTCTTGGAATTCCTCCTTAAGGAATTTCTGGCACTGGCAGGCAGAAGGGATGGAGTTGGGGGTGGGGGGAGGGAGGAGAGGACAGAAATATGGACTGCGAAGCCTCCTCTCAGCAGCAAGTTCCAAGGGAAGATTACTCCACTAATTTTCATGTGTTGGGGGAGATGGGGGCAAAGAAAATCTAGGACGATTGAATCAGACCTTTTGCTTAATCCTAACCCTGGATCCCAGAATCAGAGGATCTTATATCTAGCAATAGTCTCTTTCGCAAATGAGGAAACTGAGGGCCAAAGGAATCAAGTGACTTACTCAAGGTCACACAGTGAACAAGATGAACCCAGGTGCTCCAAAACTCTCATTTTGTAGAGATGAGGGAACTGAATATTGGGATGGTTAAGGGACTTGCCCAAGATCACACAGCTAGCAGGTGCCTGAAGCCAGATCTGAAGAGGAGACGTCCTGACTCTATGCACTGCTGCCCTAGAGGAGGTGCTTAAATAAATATGTGTTGATTTGATTTTGGTTGAACTACAGCACCTAATTCTCCAGGCTGTTCTAAGGATCCAATGAAATAGCGTCTGAAAACCCTTTCCTGAACAGTGGAGCGCTCCAGAAATGTCTATTGTCATCATCATTACCATGATTATCGTCTCCCCACATACCCTCCACCACCATGACCTTTAACTAGGGTGATCAGGCAGCCTGGAAGCAGCCAGCCTGGAGCCTCCCACATGGCCCCAGGCTTCTGTTCCCTTGAGCGTATGCCCAGGTTAGTACTGAGGAGCCGAGGGCACAGAGTGGGGCTGTGGAACAGGACTGGCCCAATGGCTTTGGGACACAAGAAAGGGTGGGGAAAACCCAAAGAGGGCCAAACGCTTTTATTTATTAGTTAACTGAGCATTTATTAAGCATCAATTACATACCAGGCACTCTGCTCGGCATTCGGGATACAGAGGCAAAGCCCCAATACTTCCTGTCCTCCACACACTAATATTCTAATATGGAAATGGGTTTTGAGGGATAATACACATATAACCCAGTGGAATTGCTTGTCAGCTCCAGGATGGGGGAGGGAAGAGGGGAGGGAAAGAACATGAATCATGGGACCATGGAAAAATATTTTTAAAAAATAAAATAAGGGAGCAGCCAGGTAGCTCAGTAGATTGAGAGCCAGGCCCAGAGATGGGAGGTCCTGGGTTCAAATTTGACCTCAGACACTTCCTAGCTGTGTGACCCTGGGCAAGTCACTTAACCCCTATGGCCTAACCCTTATGATTCTTCTGCTTTAGAACCAATACACAATATTAATTCCAAGATGGAAGGTAAGGGTTTAAAAAATAAAATAAAAATTATATAAAAAACAACAACTAACATTCTAAGGGGGAGGAAACAGGCACACACAGGTAAGCAAACACTAAATGGTCAATCAATAAGTATTTTTTTAATCGTTACCTTCTGTCTTAGAATCAATACTGTATATTGGTTCCAAGGTAGAAGAGTGGTCAGGGCTAGGCAATGGGAATTAAATGACTTGCCCAGAACCACACAGCTAGGCAGTATCTGAGGCCAGATTTGAACCCGAGACCTCCCTTTTCTCAGCCTGACTCTCTATCCATTGAGCCACCTAGCCTTCAAACAATAAACATTTATTAAAAGCTTCCTATGTGCCAAGCACTGTGCTAAATGCTAGGGATGCAAAATAAAGGTAAAAGATAGATCCTGCCCTCAAGGAGCTCCCAGTCCAGAGACAACAAACAAACATGGCTTCCATAGTGACTCTCTTTCATTTCTTTTTTCTCCATTAAATACTTTTTTTAAATTAAAAAAAAAACTAGAGGCTAAATTTGAAATAATCAATATAAAGTCAGTGCCAATTAATTGTAGGGATGAAGAAGAGAAGCCCAAAGTACTGGGAAGGGCAGGGAATCCGGAAGGGTTCCATGGAGAAGGTAACGTATAAGTTCTGAACATAGCTAGGAACTCCAAGAGATGGATTTGGAGTTGGGAGCCCCAGATTCAAATCTCACACATGCCAACTGTGTGAACTCAAGCAAGGTCTGTTCCTTTCTTTTTTTTTTAATTTAAAAATAAATTTTTTTAAACCCTCACCTTCCATCTTGGAGTCAATACTGTATATTGGCTCCAAGGCAGAAGAGTGGTAAAGGTAGGCAATGGGGGTCAAGTGACTTGCCCAGGGTCACACAGCTGGGAAGTGTCTGAGGTCAAATTTGAACCCAGGACCTCCCGTCTCTAGGCCTGGCTCTCAATCCACTGAGCTACCCAGCTGCCCCGTCTGTTCCTTTCTGAGCCTCAGTTTGGGCATCTATAACATGGGCACAATAATATTTCCTTTATCTGCCTCAGTCATTAGGGGGGATGGATGGGGAAGCGCTTGGTGACTCTTAAGTCACTAGCCAAATATTCCTGTATATTAAGGGTATGTTACGTTATGTTTGGTATGTTATGATGACACCTGGCCTCCGAGGAGCCCGCTAATCTTACTGTACACAGTTTTCTTTTGTAGGCCTTTCTCCAGTGACAAGACTTCTGGGAAAGACATTAGGTATAAAAGGAGTGGGGGAAAGGGGAGGCATTTACAGGAACTGAAGATGACCTGGGAGGAAGGTGGAGCTGGTAACCTGAGACAGCCAAGGAAGACAGAAGGAGAAATCTGCTTTCTGTCCGCCCAATAGACCCAGTCTGGCAAGAAACATGTAAATGCCCACTATGTGCCAGGCACTGTGTTTCTCCTGGGGATTCGAAGAGGGGCAAAAGTCAGGAGCTCCCAGCCTGATGGGGGGGGGGGGAGCATTCCATCAACTGAGTACAAATGAGATTCACGTAGGATAAATGGGAGATGTTCAGTTAAGAGAAGGCACTAGAATTAGGGAGCACCTAGAAAGATCACCAGAGACCAATAGAGGCAGAAGAAGAGCAGAGGTTCCCAGGGTTCAAAATTCAAGAAATGAGCTGGGAATCCAATGCCCTCTAATGTTTAAACATGGAAGGTAGGGAGGTAACAAACACAAAGAAAGAGGTCAGAGGTGGGCACACTTGGCTCTGCAGGGGACGGGACTGGCCCTTTGGGGTTCCTTGGCAAAAGACATAAATAATCCAGAAATCAGTTGCTTCCCTTGGCCTCTGTGCCCACTGTTTGTCAGACTTGGCTTCAGAGCCAGAAGGAGCCAGATCCTGGCAGACTTTAGGAGGAAAAGCAAAGAAGTTTGCCCTCTTTCTCTGTTCTCTTGCCAGCAGTAGGAAAAGGGAACCGAGGAGGGAAGGGGCTTTCTTTCTCCTCCCTCCTTCACTCTCCAGAAGCCACAGCATTTATGAGCCAGGGACAGTGAGAGGCATGGACTTGCCCACTGGGACACTTTCTTTGCTCAGCACTAAGGGCAGTGGGCGGCACCCAGTAAACGTGTAATAAATGCTTTTGAATTGATCAACTGATTGATTGATGGCCTAGAAGAGACTCAGGCTCTTGAAAAGCTGCCCCTTCAGCTACGGGTTTCTCTCCCTTAGACCAGGCCACAGAACCGAGAGCCTGAGAAAGGTTTCTCCAAGCCCCGGAGCTCCGGCTTCCTAAGTCAATATTGGCTGCTTCCTGGATCTCTGCTGCTTCCTGGGGGGAGAGAACCTGCTGGAGAAGCCACCTGGAGGACTCTATAGATGAAAGGCCCAAGAAGGTCCAAGCCATGCCATCCAGGTAAGTCAAACATCGACAAGCAGAAGATGGCAGAAACTCAAGTCTGGTGCTAAGGATGATGAGCTCATTCTCAAAGCAAGACGCATGGCACAGGTAGGTCTGGGCCCCAAGGCTGAGAGCCGAAAAAGGTGAGAATCATGCTTGCAGATGGGTTATAGCATCTTCCTTTTAAAAAAAAAAAAACCCTCACCTGGGGCAGCTGGGCAGCTCAGTGGATGGAGAGTCAGGCCTAGAGACGGGAGGTCCTGGGTTCAAATACGGCCTCAGCCACTTCCCAGCTGTGTGACCCTGGGCAAGTCACTTGACCCCCATTGCCTACCCTTACCACTCTTCTGCCTTGGAGCCAATACATAGTTTTAAACCCTTACCTTCCATCACAGCTGGGAAGTGTCTGAGGCCAGATTTGAACCCAGGACTTCCCATCTCTAGGTCTGGCTCTCCATCCACTGAGCTACCCAGCTGCCCCTACTATTATCATTCTTTTTTTTTTTTTTTTAATTTTAAACCCTTAACTTCTGTGTATTGACTTATAGGTGGAAGATTGGTAAGGGTAGGCAATGGGGGTCAAGTGACTTGCCCAGGGTCACACAGCTGGGAAGTGGCTGAGGCCGGATTTGAACCCAGGACTTCCCATCTCTAGGTCTGGCTCTCCATCCACTGAGCTACCCAGCTGCCCCTACTATTATCATTCTTTTTTTTTTTTTTTTTTAATTTTTAAACCCTCAACTTCTGTGTATTGACTTATAGGTGGAAGATTGGTAAGGGTAGGCAATGGCAGTCAAGTGACTTGCCCAGGGTCACACAGCTGGGAAGTGTCTGAGGCCGGATTTGAACCCAGGACCTCCCGTCTCTAGGCCTGGCTCTCAATCCACTGAGCTACCCAGCTGCCCCCTACTATCATTCTTAATAATCTTCAAACTTTTTCTTATTCTGAATTCAACAAACAAAAACATCTCTGTATTCGACAATGAGAAAGAGAACTACATGAAATCATGAGTCTGCATTATATAAATTTGGGTTTTTTTAAGGTAGATGCTGAGTTCAGCACATTAATTCCGCAGCTACTCACTCGTCTGTTTCCCTCTAACCTTTCTTCTAGTCTCTTTTGAGCATATTTTAAAAACTGCTTCACTGACACTCCTTGCGGTTTTTCCTTCCTTTTTAGCAGGCTTATCCTTTCCCTCCTTCTCCCCAAACCTCCCCACCACTCCTAACTGAAAAACTCTCTCTTGTAACACGCTTTAGCTGTGCAAAACAAATCGACACTTTGACCACATCTGAAAAGCTATACCTTATTCTTAAGTCCTGGTCCATCACCTCTGGTGGCCTTGCAGTCTTGGAGAAGTCATTGCACTGATCAGAGTCAATAATAACAGCTAGCGCTTTAATGTTCACAAAGTACTTTGTATCTACTCATTTGATTCTGGCAACATGTGAGGTAAGTGCTTTTATGATCACTATTTGATTTCTGGTTCCGTATCTTGCTACCTCTGTGTTCTTGGACAAGTCACTTAACTTCCATAGGTCTCAGTTTCCTTTTCTGTAAAATAAGAGGCCTGGAATCAGAAAAACTGGAATTCAAATCCGGCCTCAGAAACATACTGACCAAGTCACTCAGTTCTGTCTGCCTCCATTTCCTCATCTGTCAAATGAGCTGGAAAAGTAAATGGCGACCCACCGCCAAGAAAACCCCAAATGGGGGTCATGGACGGCTGGACACGAGTGAAACAACTGAGTGACAAAATGAGGGGGTTAGAGTAGCTGCCTTCTGAGGTTCCGTCCAACTCTAAACCTGGGACCCCGAGAGTGTAGAGAGATAAAGGAAGAGGATTGATTCCTGCTCGCTGTTTTTCTTCTTCCTTGCAGAAGAGGCTGGCAGTCTAGTAGTGTCCAGCCCAAGTCCGGATTTCCTGCCAATGCCCCCTTCAGGATATCTGTGTGCGGCGCTGACCCGCCAGTCTCCATGAGGATCGCCAACCCGCCTGGCCCCACCACAGAGAGGAAATGGCAGGACATTCGTTTCCTGCTGACTTTGGGGAAGATATCCAGATGAGTTCCTCTCAACAGCAGGAGACAGTGGAAAGAGGAACACTGATTTCTTAGTGTGGACAGTTCTAGAAATACTGTAAAACCTCATTGATACAGGCTCTGCTAAAGAGGAATTTGTTTCTTGGTCAAAACCCCCAAACCCTTGACATTATCTCTTAGAATTTATCAGTCAGAAGAGCAGCAAGGGCTAGTCAATGGGGAATAAGTGACTTGCCCAGGGTCACACAGCCAGGAAGTATCTGACACTAGATTTGAACCCAGGACCTCCCGTTTCCATATCTGGCTCTCAATCCACTGAGCTACCCAGCTGCCCCAAAACAAAAAGCTTTTTAAAGATACCCTTAAAACATGAACAATCCAAATTGACTTGTCTTCCTTGATTGTACTTACTTATCTTAAAGAAGGACTTTTATTGGGGGGGGAGGGGTGGCGATGAGAGAAAAAAGGGGGGAAAAGAAAAGAGCATCACTGAAATATTTTCCAAGTACAGAGAGACAGACTAGCAGGGCAATGTCTGCCATGTTCAGTGTAATACATATTTAAAAACAATCTGTATGGTTCCGATCTCATCTTCTATTTTTCTAGCCATGCAGTATAAATAGCAAGTATTTCTCTAACACTTTATGGTTGGTGGAGAGCTTTCCATACATTATCTCGTGTGTATGTGTGTGTGTGTGTGTGTGATATCCTCACAAGCACCCCTTGGAGGCAGGCGCTTTTATGGGCTCCATTTTGCAGAAAAGGAGGTTGAGGGAGCTTAAGTGATTTTCCCTGGGTCCTGGGCTAAATGTGTTTGCCTAACTCTCTCATTATCCCACTTGCCACATCAGCTTTTCCAAATCTTTTCATCCGTCCTCAAACTTCCCATGACTTGCCCTAAGTGACCTGCACTTGTGCTCCTCTGCAGCCCCTTCCAGGCTGGACAGCTCCCCTAGTCAGGGTCCCTAGAGAAACCCCTCTATCTGGTGGCTAAGTAGAATTACTGATAAGTATCTGAGGCAGGATTTGAACTCTGGTCCCCCTGGCTCTGAGTCCAGGGCTCTATCCACCAGGCTAGTCTAAATGTCTGTGTATAGAAATAGTCATGTTTGTTTATGACTTTCTAGTCCATGATATATGAATAATGCAAATAAAGTCAAAAAACATTTATTAAGTCCCTACTGAGGGGCAGCCATCATGCCCAGGGTGCTGGCCTTAAGACAGGAAGACTCGTTTTCCCAAGTTAAAATCTGCCCTCAGATACTTACTAGTTGTGGGACCCTGGGCAAGTCCTTAACCTTGTTTTCCTCAGTTTCCTTCTCTGTCAAATGAGTTGGAGAAGGAAATGGCAAACCAGCTGCATGATCTTGGACAAGTTCCTTGCCCCTGGTTGCCTCAGTTTCCTCATCTGTCAAATGAGCTGGAGAAGAAAATAGCAAATCATTCTAGGATCTTTGCCAAGAAAACCCCCAATGGGGTCATGATGAGTTGGACACAATTGAAAAGGACTGAACAACAACAACAAAATGGGCCAGGCAATATGCTAGGCAAAAAAATCCTATCAATCAACAAGCATTTATTAATCACCTCCTAAGTACAATGTGTTTGTGATAAGCGCCATGGTTACAAAGAAAGCCAAAAAAACCCAACAACAACCACCCAGTTTATTAAGATCCTACTGCATGCCAGGCCCTGCGGATCCAAAGCCAAGACTGAAATAATTTCTACTATTCTCAAGGAGTTTGCAGTCTCAATAAGACTACAAACCAGTTTGCTCTACAAATGAAGAGACAAAACAGATTGCAGAGATGGGGGAGAGGGATGCTCCTTCAGAAGAGAACCGATGAGGTTTATCTTGTCATTCAACCAGCCTTAGCAGGGCCCCTATTTGGAAATATGTCCCTAGAACTGAGTTGGCAATCACAGCTTGTACTGGGAGATCACAGACAGCCTTTCTTCAGAAATGTTCCCTGGCCCAGGCTGGCTGGGAGAAGCAGGGGGTTGGATGAGCCACATTGCACAAGGAGACGCAGCTTTGTCTGTGCATGGCGTTCCTGGACCCTCCCACTGCTCCCGGAATGGGGATCTCAGTTCCCCTTCGGTCTCCCAAACCCCCCACAGCCCAGTAGGAGCCCTGCAGAAGTCCAATATATTCCTCTCCTGGCTGGCGGGGGGCAGACTGAATAGTTCCATCCAATGTGGGGGCTCCTGGCCCTGGGGACACTTTTCCTTGGCATTTGTTCATTCTGAATGTATTTTTAATAAGTGATTTTTTGGAGTAATTAGTGTAATTTGCGTTTTAAAAATAAATTACAGAAAAAAGGACTTGGGGGTACTTGGTCTATGTCCAGGCTGCCCCAGGGAGAGAGGGGGGAAAGTGAAGAGCCAGAGGGAATGAGAGAAAGTGAGGCCAAAAAGGCCAAAGTCACCCAGAAAGGCCACAGCTAGGTGAGCTGTCCAGCCCAGAAGGGGCTGACGGAGAGCACACACGCAGGTCACTTCAGCCACAGACAACACCCAAGGCTTGGGGACCGTGGAGCAGGCCAGTCCTCACCCCAGAGACCACTGAGCTCCCTCCTGCCCCTGTGGCATGAACACCTGGGAAATCCCCCAGAAGAACTGCTGCGTCAGGCTGATCCTGGCCTGGGACCATAGGGGGGAAATGAAGAAAGCAATGGGAAATAAGAGGAGGAAAAGGAGAAAACTAGACAGAAGAGACAGTGAGGCAGAGTTATAAAACCAACATTCTTACAGAGGAACTCTGCGACAATGACTATAATCAAACCCATTTTATAGATGAGGAAATGAATCTCAGAGCAATGAAGCAATTTCCTTGGGTCACAGTGTCTGAATTTGAACCCAGGTCTCCTTTATCCAGGCCCAGTTCTTTTCATGACAACAAGCCCACAGAGGAGGTTATGGCATTGTTTCATGAAGCCTAGAAGCAGTAGTGAAGAATGGAACTGGAGAATTGGCAGTGAATTGGGGTGGGGGGTGTCAGACCTGGATTCAAATCCTTGCTTTTTCAAATCTGGGTAACCTGGGACAAGGTCTCTCTGCCCTCAGTCCTGACCTCTGAAAATGAGAGCATTGGACCAGATGTCTTCTAGGTCACCTCACCTTGCCCCTATGAATTCCCTCAGAGGGAAAAGGTTCCTTCCAGTATAAAATCAATTGGCTCTAGCCAGAGTCCCAAGTGGACTAAAGAGCCACAGCAGAGGCTCAGAGAGAATGGTTGGGGCAGACTAAAGGGCTCTGATCTGTGCCTGAACCCCTCGGCCCAAAGCAGCAGAGAGCCCTTGTCCCCAAGTCCCTGGGCTCCTCCTTTGCTTGGTTTTCTGCCGGGTTAAGCTCCCAAAGCACCCATTGGGGGAAGATGTTTTCTCGATCATGGATCCAAGGGAACTCATGGCTGGACCCTCTACAGGCAGAGGAGACTTCTGGGGAGCAGCCCAGGAAGAAGAGAAATGCTGCTGTCAAGCAAACATCTTCCTCCAGCCCCACTTCTTTTTTTTTTTTAATTTTTTAAACCCTTAACTTCTGTGTATTGACTTATAGGTGGAAGAGTGGTAAGGGTGGGCAATGGGGGTCAAGTGACTTGCCCAGGGTCACACAGCTGGGAAGTGTCTGAGGCCAGATTTGAACCTAGGACCTCCCGTCTCTAGGCCTGGCTCTCAATCCACTGAGCTACCCAGCTGCCCCCTCCAGCCCCACTTCTGACAATCCCTAATTTTCTTCAGGGCCCAGCCCCAGGGCCACCTCCCTTGCTGGACTGTCTAGTTGATAGGACTCTCTCCTTCCTTGAGATACCTTGTATTTACGGATCTGTTTTCATGTTATATCCTGAGTGATACAGGAGAGGGTAGGATGGAGAGTTAGGCTCTCGGGTCCAGACAAAATGCAGTATTACAGGGACCAATCTGTACCCGAGAGAGAGGATGAAAGTTTCTAGCAGGGAGGTGGTGGACCAGTTATTACTATGGAAACAATTCATTATTCTGTGCACAAAAGCTCAAATGGAGGTGGAGGTGGGGGTGGGAGGGAGAGAAAATAGATCTGTTCATTTAAAAAATTGTTTTGTTTTTTTAAAGAAAATTGGGAACCAGGATTTCAGATAGAGGAAAATAGAAACAAGTAAAGACTTAGCTGGCAGAAAAACTGATGATTACAGTAAAAGGGGGAGGGGGAGAGAAATGCTCTTAAAAAGGCTTCACACATAAGTGTGATTATATTAGAGGGATGATCTCACCACCACCACCACCACCACCACCACCACCGAGCTGTTTCTTCTTCTTGCTTCAGCATGAGGCAAGAGAGGAGACAAAGAAGTTGAAGGGAACACAAGACAGCTGGGGTGTGTTAGCCAATTTATCAATGCTAAGAAGATAACTAAAGCTGCCCCTCTCAAACCCTCACCAGTCAAAGAAGAGTCTGAGGATGTAGTTACCCTTCAGTTTCAGTCATGTACGATTCTTCATGACCCCATTTGGGGCTTTCTCAGCAAAAATTCTGGAGTGGTTTGCCATTTCCTTCTCCAGCTCAATTTACAGATGAGGAAACCGAAGCAGACGGGGTAAAGTGACTTGCCCAGGGTCACACAGCTAGAAAATGACTGAGGCAGAATTTGAATTCACCATGACTCTATGAAGGGGGAAATCTCCTACTTGCTTATCTTAGGGCAAACGTTTGTTATATGGAAGTCATGTCTACTACAAAGGAAAGACTGAGACACAAAAGACCTGTGTTCAAAGCCCACCTTGGATGCTTACTATCTATGAGACCTTGGGCAAGTCAATGCATCTCCTTGGGTCTTAGTTTTCTCAAATGTAAAATAAGGGGATCAGTAGAGTCAAACTGCAATAGAAATGGGGCCACAAAACTGTACCTGAGGATTCTCTGGGCCTCATATTGACTTAGAAAGTCACATATTCCCCTTATCTATGCAGTATCATATTTTCATTTTGTTACATATTTCTCAACAGCATTTTAATCTGGTTTGTACTAAGGAGTGTTGTAGATGCTGGCTCTGTTTGACACCTAGAGACTAGCTGGCTTCCATGCTCTTTTCCAGTTTAAGATCAAGGTCCCTCAGACTTGGATTCCATGATGTTTTTATCAAAATAATTTGATATCTATTGTGGGAAGCCAATAAGAGAATAGATAAAAATCTGAGACCCCTCTTTTGACACCTCTTATGATCCATACCTTTTCTTATTGGAAAAACATTATAGACTTATTGGAAAGCTTTGAGTTCACAACCAGACCAGAAGCTACTGAGTTAACAATTTCTCTCCTCAATAATTAAGAAGCCTAAACCCTAAAAAATATATTACTTAGATAAGGACTGGAGCCAGACAATTTAGTCCAGACTATCTGACCAGGTGCAGATCTGTAAATCAAGGCAGAACGCAATTAGTAAACATCTCCATGAAATTTATTTCTGCTCCCAGAATTAACCCCTACTAATTGGTGTTTGGAATTTGGCCCTTGTCCTTGCACCCATATCTCTACTTTTTAGACTTTAATGGATTCTGTATGATTTGTAACCCCTTCACAGCTGTTACTCTTTCTTTGTGTTCTTTGTTTGAAACCAGTATAAAATAAAGTCCAAATCCCATAGCGTTAGAGCAACATGGGCTAACCACTAGTCTGGTTGTTCTCATTTTTCCTTTTCCTGTCTTAACCATCCTATGCCACCAATGCCACTCAGGACCCAAAGCCATATAGGGGGCTGGCTCTCAATAATCTATTTTTTAATAAGAGGTAGCTAGGTAAGTCAGGAGGACCTGAGTTTGAATTCTGTCTCAGATGCTTACTAGCTGTGTGCCCAAGACCAGTGATGGGCAACCTTTTGAGCCTGGTGTATAAAAATTTGCCAAAAAACTGAGCATAACTCGGGTGGTGTGTCACTTCAAGAAAAAAATCATAATTTTGTGATATTTAAATAACAAAAATGTATCATTGTAACATATAACTGTATTTAATAAACCAAAATAGGTAAATTAATATAGGTAGAATTGTCATCTATAGTGCACAGAGTGTCTACATTATACTACAGCAAATGTTTCATCCTCGGCATGTGGCCCCGTACTTCTCTGTATGCACTGACACACGTGTCATAGGTTTGCCATCACCGTCCTAGACAAGTCACTTAACCTGTCTTAGTCCTTGACTGTAAAAAATGGGGATAATAATAACACCTACCTCCCAGGGTTCCTGTGAAGTTCAAAATAGATGATTATAGAAATCATTATTTAAATTATTATTATATATAATTATTATTGATATATAGCTATATCTAGATATTTAAATATATAAATATAAATACTATATAAATAACATTTATAAATGTTGTATATTATTACATATAACACACACAAACACACATATATAAACCCTTGCCTTCAAGAGCAGTAAGGGCTACATAACAGCAATGGGAGTTAAGTGATTTGCCCTAGACCACCCAGCTGGCAAGTATCTGAGAACAGATCTGAACCCAGGTCCTCCTGACTCGGGGCTGGCACTCTGTTTATTGTGTTCCCTAGTTGGCACCAAAATACATAAATATTTGTAAAGCACTTCCCAATTAAAGTGCTCTATAAATGCTAGTTTTCATTATTATTACTTTTTTTTTTTTTGGTAATTCTATGTATTTCATCCTATATATTTGCAAACATTATTTCTGAGACTCTGGCAGACCCTCTGCCAAAAAGGACTGGCCATAAAAGGGGAAGAATCCCGCAAGTCTAGTCATGAGCCCAAGTCTCACAACCCCTTCTGTAAGCCTGGCTGCTCAGTTCCTTCACCAGCTCCCATCTTTGACTGTGATCGTCACAGGAAGGTCCACTCTTAGTTGGTGCCAATCTACCATCGCATGAAGCGCCAGCTGTCTTTTCTGCCTTAAATTCTAGCACGTGGGGCTGATCTGCGTCCCTTCATACACCGCTGTACTGTCCTGCTTCTCTGCCTCTGCTCACACTCTTCTTTCCTACTCTTCCTGGCCATCCTTGGCAAGAATCCTCTTTCCCACCCATCCTTCAAAGCTCTACTCAGAATTGGACATGAGGCGGGAGGCTGGAGATGACTTCTCATTCTTTCCTCATCTCTCTCCCCAGTTCCCCAAGTGGTTAGGTTCATGGAACTAAGACTGGAGAGTTATCTCGTCCAACACCCTCTTTTACAGATGGGGAAAATGAGACGCAGAGACCTATCCAAGGTCTCTCTTGATCTAACTCCCTCCTCAAATGGCCTCAGGTTTACTTGCTTGTGTACAATTCGTAGCTTAGCTCAGTGCTTGGCACATAGCAGATGCTTAATAGATGTTGGTTTCTCATCTTGGAGAAACAGTTGATTGTAGGCTAAGAATGCTTTCAAGAAGAGAAGTTCCCTGAGAGGAAGGACTGATTTACTGAGACTAGTACAGAGTTCTGCAAACAGTGAGTGCTTTAAGAAAGGTTTATTCAACTGTCAGGTTGAAATTTTGAAGCTGCATAATACAGTGATGGTGAATTACTTGGTATAAAGCAAAACTACTAATCGGATTGACTTACAATAAATTCATAAATTTTTGCATCTAAAAAAGCCCCTTACAATGCCCGAGTGTCTCCTTTGGCCACGATCACTTGTTTTCTGTGTCTTGGCATTGAATTTCTTTTTTTTCAATCCTTACCTTCTGTCTTAGACCACCAAAGAGCAGCTTTCCACCGTGCCACCTAGCTGCTTCTGACCATGAAGGTTTAAGATTTTTGACATGCATTCACCATGAAACTACACTTTTATCTCACTGGCTGTTCATTGTACCTTTGGCAAGCAGGCCATTTCTCGAAGTCTGGCTTTGATTACAGCCAATAGGTTTTCCTTATCTATTCTTGATCTCTGACAATTTTATTGATATGATGTGACATATAGCATATGGGGGAGCAGGGTAGTACTACAATGCTTAGTGCCAGACCTGGAGTTAGGAAGACTTGAGTTCAAATGCAGTCTCGGACACTAACTGTGGGACCCTGGGCAAGTCATTTTATTCTGTTTGCCTCAGTTTCCTTACCTGCAAAATGGAAGTCATGATTGCAGCTACTTCCCGAGGTTCTGATGAGGGTCAGATGAGTTAATATTTGTGAAGTGTTTGGCATAGTACTTGGCACATAGTAAGTGCCATATAAAAAATGATAGCCTTTATTATAATACACAGGTGCCAAAATTACTCTGTGGCGGGTCTTGCTTCTCCTTTCACTAGATTTACCAATAATTAAAATGCCACAGAAGAAAAGCGTGTTTGATTTGGAGTTGAGAGCTTGGGTTCAAATCCCCACTTTACCACCTTGGGCAAAGTAATTTACCTCCCTGGGCCTCAGTTTCCCCATCTGTTAAATGGGAGGGGGGCAGGGTTGGACTAAGATAATGTCTCTGAGGTCCTTTCAGCTGTCTTTACTCCCTAAATCCTTCCTTCAAGGGTAGAATCTGTCTTCTGCAATTGGGGAGGGTCTAAGGTGGGGCCATGGCAGCCTCTGCTGGCCAAGAACTAGAATGACACCAGGCAAAGATGGTCACACTGGAGCTGCCCGTCCACCCAGCCCAGTGGAGATGCTCAGACTCAGGGACCATCTTTCTGTCTCCAACACACCTGACCAGAGAGTCATCCAGCCTCCCTCTGGGGACCACTAACAAAGCCAGGCACCCATAGCCTTCTGAGGTAGCTCATGCTACTTCTAGCTTAATTGTTGGGAGGTTCTTTTTGTGGTTCAGTCGTGTCTGACTCTTCATTTACTCATTTGAAGATAGCAGCAAAGATACTGGAGTGGGGGGCAGCTGAGTAGCTCAGTAGATGGAGAGCCAGGCCTGGTGATGAGAGGTACTGGGTTAAAATCTGGTCTCAGACCCTTCCTAGCTGTGTGACCCTGAGCAAGTCACTTGACCCCCATTGCCTAGCCCTTACCACTCTTCTGCCGAGACCAAAACACAGGATTGATTCTAAGATGGAAGGTAAAGTTAAAAAAAAAAAAGAAAAAGAAAAAAAGATACTGGAGTGGTTTGCCATTCCTTCTCCAGTTCATTTTTACAGATGAGGAAACTGAGGCCAACAGGATTATGTGACTTGCCTAGGGTCACATACCTGGCAAGTGTCTGAAGCCAGATTTGAAATCAGAAAGATGAGTCTTCCTGACTCCAGGCTCCATATTTTATCTAGTGAGCTACCTGGCTGTCCCAAAGTCCTTCCTTAAATGTAGGCAAAAAATGCCCACATGCACTGCAGCAGGGCAGGGGTTCTATCCCTTTTTTGTGTGGCATGAATAAGGTTTTTAATTACCCAAAATAAATACACAGGATTACAAAGGGAATCAATTATTTACTGACCTGCCACCCAGGTTAAGAATCTTTGCTCAAAGGCCAAGCAGAGTCCTCTGGAGCCTTGAGGAGAGTTACGATGTGCCCTGAAGCTTCCCAAGCTGAACAGTCTCAGGTCCTTCAACCAGTCCCCGAAGAGCACCACCTCCAAGCCCTTGAGCATCCTTGTCACCCTCATCCGGACCCACATCCAGCCCTAGTCACTGTTTTCCCTAAAATATGGTGCTCGGATCTGAGCCCACGAGGGTTCTGGGTTTGATTATGGCAGAGAGCATGAGAGTCTGGGAGCCCTGGGTTGAACACCCAAGTCTTGGCAACCCCGGGCAAGTTGAGGCCTGACTTGCATTGGAAGAGGGGGTTTTCTCCTTGGGAGGGAGTTTCCAACAGGAGAGGTAGAAATAAATGACCACCGTGCCACAAACAACATACTTAACAGAAACCAGACCAACTCTTTGGTGCCTCATATAATGTAGAAGTGCACTGAGGGAAAGCAATGTTGGGTTTATTTATTTTTATAGTCACTCAAGAGGGAAGCAGTGGGATGCGTAGTCTGGAAGGCTGCAAGTATTTCCTATGGTATTACTTAAACTCAAAGTGGCCTGAACTGAAACACTTTCTGCAAAATGCATCCTAGATTGGACACAACTCCAGGGCGGGAAGTCTCCACCAGAGCTTGGTTGGAAGAAGGGGAAGCTCTACAGGAGGCTCAGGAGGGACCACCTGTTTTTGGCTGATTAGGTCATGCATTAGACTAGGGGCTCTTCACCTTTTTTTTTTTTTTTGGTGCTATGGACCTCTTTGGCAAGCTGAGGAAGCCTATGGATCTCTGCTCAGGATCATGGCTGTAAAAAAAAAAATGCTTATGATTTCAAGGAACTCAATTACACTGGAGTAATTATCAAAAAATATAAAAATTCATGGACTCCAGATGATGAACTTCTTGGCTTGAGATGCACGACACATTTTTCCTCCCAAATCTCAAAGCCTTCCTGACCACATCAGGTCATGGTGATCTCTCTCCCTTGTTTCTCAATATGGATAGAAGTTGAGAACAAGGTGGATTTGGCATAGGAGTCTCAGAATGTTAGAACGAGAAGGGCCTTAGGGGTCGTCCAGTCCCATCTGGAGGCAGGTTAACTAACATAGCCAGGCTCCCACAGGGACCAAATTCTCTCAGGACCTTTGACCCTGCCTAGGGCTCTTTCTTCTCAAAATCAAGTCATTGCTACATCTCTATAGTATTCGAGGCCAGAAGAAACAGCCAGGAAATGTAAGAGAAATCTAAAAGGAAGTTTAAAAAAACGACATTCTATCAAACTGCATGGCCTAGTGTAGGTTGCCAATACAACATAAGGAACAATCCTCAAGTGGGCAGCCTGGGCCACTGAATTAGCAGAGGGCCCTAGCCAAGGTCAGGATCTTTGCTCTCCATCCTCTCCTTTCTCACACATTCAAAGCAGCCAGTAGATAGAACATCAGTCTTAAGAGTCAGGGAGAACCGAGTTCAAATCCAGCTTCAGACACTAGTCGCATAACCTTCAGGCAAATGACTTAACCTTGTTTACCTCAGTTTCTTCATCTATAACAGGGGTCGGCAACGTATGGCTCTTTTGAGAGCCAGATCTGGCTCTTTCTGCAGGAGCCATAAAGTCCATTTTTTTTCAGGCACTGTTACAGGAGCGCACACTGTGAGCACTGTACGGCTCTCACAAAATTACATTTTAAAAAATGTGGCGTTTATGGCTCTCACGGCCAAAAAGGTTGCCGACCCCTGATCTATAAAGTAATAATAATAATAGCACCTACCTAATAGGGTGGTTGTAAGGATCAAATGAAACAAGCCAGCATCACCTCTGGCTCAGAGCTATATAAATACTGTTATTATTAAATCTTGCCTGACTCAGTTTCCTTAATGTAAAATGAGGGATAATAGCACATACCTGCCAGGGTTGTGAGAATTCAATGAGGTATTTAGGAAGTGCTTAGCCCAGTTCTGGCACATTACTAAACATCTACTACTTTCCTAAGTAAGCTGCAAAGGGTAACACAAATTGGAAGAGAAGTAGGACCGATGGACTTCTGATGACTGCTGGTATTTGGATTATTACAAAAGCCTAATGGACCTCCCTTTTCCACAGCAGCCAGCAGCAGGAGACGGGTACTATCAGGACTAGGGCCATCATGCAGGGCCTGGAGACATCCCCATCTTCCAAGAAACCAAGAACTTGGCGCAGCTCCTGCCAGCCAATTCATCGCTGCCCCTCCACCCCAATACAAACTATACATTCCAGTTTACCATGATCTTGCCAAGCTAACTCCAATGAGATTCCAGGGCTTTCGGAAGGGAAAAACTCTCAAAATAAACCCACTGAGGGCAGGGACCTCTCTCTACCTAGACAGTCACTACTCTAGCTCAGGCCTTCAACACCTCCTGCCTAGGACCCCCAGCATTCTCTCCCCATTTCTCTTCTGTCTTCCATAATGCTGCCAAAGTAAGATTTACTAAAGTGCAGCTTTCATCATGCTCGTTAAAATACCTCCGTTTTCCAATTTTCTCTAGGATCAAATACAAATTCTTCATGTGGTCCTCCATCACCTTTCTGTTCTTGTTTCCTATGGTTCTTCTTCTAACACTCCATTCCACTAAGAAATAGTTTACTTAACCTAAACAACTCCATCTTGCTTCTAACAGGGCTGTACTTTGCCAAGAAAGTAAAAAAATGATGCCTGTGAAAAATTCCCTGTGCCCTGTTATCAAACATGTGTCTTTAAACTAGAGGTAATTGCTCATATCGTTTATGTCTTAAATCAACTCCAGTGGCTCCCCATTGCCTTCAGGAACAAATGCAAAATGCTGTTTGGCATTCAAAGGCTACCCACCACCCTTGCTTTCTTCTCATATGCTACTACCCAGCGGGTACTCTTGGATCCAGTCGCCCTGGTTTCCTGGCTGACCATCTTTCAGCTCTGGCCATTTCCTCTCTCCCCATCCTCTACTCCCAATTACTGAACTACCTCGCCTAAGTCCCAACTAAAATCTCACCTTCTACCAGAAGCCTTTCTCAACCCCTCTTAACCTGTAACTATTTCCTACTTATCCTGTATATAGCTTGCTTTGTGTATATTTGTTTGCAGGTTGTCTCCCCCATTAGATCGTAAGCTCCTTGAGAGCAGGAGCTTTTTATTGGGGGGGGGGGGAATCTTTTGCTTTTCAGTATCCCCAGCACTTAGCACTGTGCCTGGCAAATAGTAGGTACTTTATACATTTTTATTTATTGATTAAAACTTGTTTCTTAATGACAAACAAAAAAGATCTTACTACAATGTATTTGTTAATTAACTGTTTTTTTCCCTACTCCCATGTCTTCCTGTACCTTGTCAGTACAACAAATAAGAAAAATAAGTTTTGTTGCTTTCCTGAATAAAAGAAACAATGTACAAAAATCAAGTTGAGTTTACATGAAATATGTGTATCTCCTTATCGGGGTAAGTTAAAGGAAAAAATCTATTGACGAGTCCTTTCAGGTCTAAGGAATGAAAAAGGTCGCGATTAGCTGGTTTCCTGTCTATTTCTGGCCATCGTCGTCTTCTTTTTTTTTTTTTTTTAAACCTTTACCTTCTTCGAATCGAAACCAAGTATTGACTCCCAGGCAGAAAAGTGGTAAAGGCTAGGCAACTGGGGCTAATTAAGTGACTTGCCCAGGGTCACACAGCTAGGAAGTACGAATTCAGATCTGAACCCAGAACCTCCCATTTCTAGGCTTGATTCTCAATTTACTGATCTAACTAGCTGCCTCGAAAAATACATTTTTTAAAACTCGAGTCTACCCTAAACGAGTTTGACACTTAAAGTGATGCTTTGTGAATTCTTTTATAAGTAACAGTAACCAACCCTTCAAAGCACATTTGCAAAGCATTATGCAGACAATCTCAAAGAGAATTAACAGCTTGGCATGAAATTTTTTAAGCCTTATCCTACATTTCAAATGTGGCCCGAACAACTTCCTCAAACAAGTCACTTAAGCCCACTGCCTAGTCCTTACTGCTCTTTTGCCTTAAAACCAATATACAGGATTGATTCTTAAGACAGAAGGTAAGAGTTTAAAAACAAAAGACCCCAAACCAAAAAAAAAAAAAAAAAAAAAAAAAAAAAATTGTCCTAGCAACCACCTGCTAAGAATTCAAATGGAAATAAACAAGATTTCAGGAGACAATAAGAAATCTTAAAATGAAGCCAAAAGTCTGAGATTAAAAAGGGAAGAAAATGTTAAGTCTCTTATGTCAAAAATAAGTGTCCTAGGAAACAGATCAAGGAAAGACAATTCAAGAATTACTGGACTGCCACAAAGCCATAACAAAAAAACAAAAAAACAAAAAAAAGGCCTAGACATTCTATTTCTAGAAATCCTTTTTTTTTTTTTTTAACCCTTACCTTCTGTCTTACAACCAATACTGTTTTGGTTCTAAGGAATAAGAAGAGCAATAAGGGCTAGGAAATGGGGGTTAAGTGACTTGCCCAGGATCACACAGCTAGGAAGTGTCTGAGGTCAGCTTTGAACCTAGGACCTCCCATCTCAGGCCTGGCTCTCACTGAGCTACCCAGCTGCCTCTTTATTTCAAGAAATCTTAAAAGAAACAATCTAGATCTCTTAGAAGAGGGCAAAGTAGAAACACAAAGGAATCCTTCCTGAAAGAAATTCCAAAATTAAAACTCTGAGGAACACTCTAGCCACATTTCAGAACTTCAGGTCAAATTAAAAATACTCTGTAAGCATTGCTGGTGGAGTTGTGAACTGATCCAACCATTCTGGAGGGCAATTTGGAACTAAGCCCAAAGGGCTATAGATCTGTGCATCCCACCCCCCCCTTTTTTTTAAAGCTTTACCTTCCGTCTTGGAATACTGGACAATACTATGTATTGGCTCCAGGGCATTAGAGTGGTCAGAGCTAGGCAATGGGGGTCAAGTGACTTGCCCAGGGTCACAGAGCTAGGACCTCTAGGTCTGGCTCTCAATCCACTGAACTACCCAGCTGCCCCATGTGCATCCCTTTTAATTAGCAATAACACAACTATCCCAAAAAGATCAAAGAAAAAAGAAATGGATTTATATGTACAAAAATATTTATAGCAGCATTTTTTTTTTGTGGTAGCAAAGAACCGGAAATTGAGAGGATGGCCATCAGTTGGGGAATGATTGAATAAGTTGTGGTATAAGACTGTGATGGAATATTATTGTGCTACGAAGTAATGATGAGGGGATGATTTTAGAAAAACCTGGAAGATTTGTATGAACTGATGCAAAGTGAAGTGAGCAGAACTCTATTCACAGGAATAGCAATATTATATGATGATCAACTTTGAATGACTTAGCTATTCTCAGCAATAGTGATTCAAAACAATCCCAAAGGCCTTATGATGAAAAATGCTATCCACCTCTAGAGAAAGAATTTTGATGGGAGTCTGAATGCTGATGGAAGCATACTTTTTCTTTTCCTTTTTTTGGTGTTTTCTTTTGCAACATGGCTGTGAAAATATTTTGAATGACTACACATGTATAATCTATATCAAATTGCTTGCCTTCTCAAGGAGGGGGCAGGGTGAAAAGTTGAAACTCAAAAAAAAATTTAAAAACACATTAACATTTTTTTACATTACTGTAAAACGAATAAAAATTTTTCAAAAAGAAAATATTACAAGTGGTCAAAGAAAGAATTCAAATGCTGAGGAGCCAGTTTGGATCACCTATGATTTAGCAAGCCATTTCTCTAAAGGGACAGAGACCTCAGAATATGACATTATGGAAGGGAGAGGTATGGACTTTCAGCCAAGAATACAAAACTGAGTGTAAGCTTACAGAAGGAAAAAAAGGATCTTTAATGAAATAGATTCCAAACACTTTTTTTTTTAAACCCTTAACTTCTGTGTATTGGCTCCTTAGTGGAAGATTGGTAAGGGTGGGCAATGGGGGGGGTCAAGTGACTTGCCCAGGGTCACACAGCTGGGAAGTGTCTGAGGCCGGATTTGAACCCAGGACCTCCTGTCTCTAGGCCTGACTCTCAATCCACTGAGCTACCCAGCTGCCCCCTTCAAACACTTTTAATTAAAAGACCAGAAGTGTGAAGAAACTTTGACTGTTCCAACACAGAAAGAAGAGAAGCATTAAAAAGTAAACATGAACAATGATAAAGAACTAAGCAAAAATAAACTGCTTATGTTCAAATGTGGGGAAATGAAGTGTGCCCTGGCTGAACCCATTATTATCAGGGTTCACAGTTTGGGAGGATAAAATATGGGAGCATTCTGTTATATACTGATCTTTAGAAAGGGAAATCCCCTTAGTGGGATAAGGAAAACCATCTCACAGAATAACGATGTACAAGTAAACATTTATTCTAATTGAAAAAAAAGGGGGAGGGGACAGATGGGGAAAAGCAGGTAACTCTTGAAACTTGACTCTCATCTGAACTCAGAAGAACATGTGCCCATGGTAGGGGTAAAAAATCCATTTCACTACAGATAAATAGGAGGAAAAGGAAGAAGGGGAAAGAAAAACTAAAGGGAAGGTAACTAGAGATAAGTCCTGAGCCTGGAGAAGGAAATGGCAAGCCACTCCAGAAGTGTGGCCAAGAAAACACCATGGAGAGCACTAGTACATGAGTTCAGAGTTGGACACAATCGAAAGATTAAACAAGTTCTAAGCAAAACAAACTATGTACAAAAATATGAGATGGTAAAGGATGAGAACCTAAGGGAATGCTGATAAGTTAGGGAATGGATGAACAACTTGGGTATCTGCTTATGAAGGTAAGGACCAATGAGGGTTCCAAAGGACTAATGATGCAACATACTACTTGCTACCTGATAGAGTGGTGAAGGACTCAGTTCTTAATTGGGGGTGGGGTGAGAGGATGTGAAGGCAGCTCGACTGATAAAAACAAATTAAATATTAAAAAACAAAAAAAAAAGTGTGAATGAAAAGAACTTCTCTTTAGGGAATATGTGCTTAAGAGATTAAAAATATTGAAATGCACAAGGGATAAAGTGGGAAAAGCTCTTAGATTAAATCAGAAGACAAGTGTTTTAATCCTGGTTATTGTATAAACCAGTTAGTTGTATGGCTTTAGGCAAGTTGATGATCATCTCTGGGCTTCCATTTTTTCTTCTATATTATGCTTCAAGGTCTATTGGGCTAGAATTTTGTGAGTCAATCAGTAGGAAAATTTACATAGGAACATACTAATTATAAATTATCTTTATTTCTTAAAGAAGGTCTGAGAGGACCCCAGATGAATCACACTGTTAACCACTGGTGTGAGTTACTGGAAACAAAATGAAAATAAAACAATGTATTTCTTTAAAATGGCCTAGTCAAATTTCTCAGTAATCATAGTTGGAAAATTTTCAGGAGTTAATCGGATGAGTTTAAAATCATTAGTGTTTATTAAGAAAGTTAAACAAGCTCCTTCCACAAACTTTCAGCAATAAAATTTTCTTCAATGACCTGATCTTCATTTGGATTCTACATCATTTCTAGAACTGGCCAGTCTTCATTGCTCCCTTTGCAGATGGGGTGGCAACAACAGGGTTTGACCAAGGTCGCAGAGCCAATATCCTAACCCTAACTTTTGAGATCGCATTCTGGTGCTCCTGCAATTCTGCCATGCAGAGACATGGCAGTCTTCTGCTAGCTGGCTATGTCCTGATAAACATGAAGAAAAATGGACTCAACTTTTTTTTTTTTTAAAGAGGCAGAAACAGCCAGAATCTTCTTTTGTGAATGATCATTCCAAAATAAGCAAGGCATGAGTCACTCCAAATCACCTTTTATTCTATTTTTTTTTCTTTTTTTTTTTTTAAACCCTTACTTTCCACCTTAGATACTAGGTATTGGTTCCAAGGCAGAAGAGCAGTAAAGGCTATGCAATAGGGGTTAAGTGACTTGTCCAGGGTCACACAGCTAGGAAGTGTCTGAGACCAGATTTGAACATAGGACCTCCCATTTCCAGGCCTGGATCTCAATCCATTGAGCCACCTGGCTGCCCCTTCTTTGTTCTTTATATAGTTTTTCAAGACTAAAGAAATCTGAAATGGGCTTAAAAAGGAAAAAAAAAAAAAAATCAACCTTTGCCAAACCAAACTAGTTTAAACATAGTACTTGCACCTACTGATAATCAGAGTGGCCATGAATTGATACAAAGGTCATGGTCAAAAATGACTCATCATCACATATATGTCCTACTTTTAGTTTCATTGTTGTTATTTTTAATAAGGCAAATTAAAACAATGAGAAGTTTCAACATATATACTGAAAAGGCAATAAAAGCCCCTCCAAGCAGAAAATGGACACATCTTTTAATATATTTTATAGATATTTATATATATTTTAAATCAAACACAATTAAATAGAATATGGTTTAGGTACATGAATACTTGGGCATCAGAGGAGTAATAGTGGTGGTACATAGTACCAAAAACCTATACACAGCCTTTCTGTTTCTTCTTTTTGATAATACACAGTGTGCCTCTAGACAATCAAATATTGCAATGGAATAACATTCTGTATTCATTCAAAGACTCTCAAGAACGGAGATGATTGATAATTTTTATAAAGTGATTTTTTTCCAAGTTCTTTGAAAAAAAGCGGTAACAGGAGAAAAAAAAAAACCCTCCCCACCCCATCAAAACAGAAACATCTCACAAGGAAATATGGGCAAAAACATAATGGAGTGATAACAAATGCTGTGTTGCCCTGATGAATTGCTTCATGGTTCTGAGCAGAAACATGGCAGACACAGAGTCTGCTTATTGTCTTAATGACAATGAAAAGAATAAAGGTCACAAATGGCAAAACTCCAAGCTACCAGCAGAAGCAGGAGGTGGGGCTAACTGCCAAACAGAATTGATTGGGTCTTCAAAAATTTTTCTTCTTAAAAAACAAAACAAAACAAAACAAAACAGTCCTATCTGAGAACAGACATTCTAATTTGAGGACAGTACAAGAGGAAAATCTGGAGTGAATGTTTACGAGATCTAATCAATAAATCAATTGATATTTCTTCTTAAATATGCTGCTGCTTCTACATATATTTTTGGACAGGGAGTAGAACTGGAGAGCAGGGAGACTTTGATGCTCACACATGGCATTCTTAATTGCACCTTCGGCCTTGTGTTAGTGACACAAGAGTTACACCAGTGAAACCCTGGGTTTAAATATTTTGCATCTCAGAAGCTAGTAAAAATGCAAACATTATATACCTCTACCAAAGGCAAGGAGAGTGTAGTTTAGGACTTCACTCATGGCCTGTTACTTTCCTTCAGAATGAATGCTTCTGCAAAGGAAGGAAATACATTTAGTTTGTAATTAATACTCACCTAGTTTTGGTAAGGAAAGCAAACCAACAGAGCTCCTGGCCAGCATGCCTTCCCAAGAAACATTTTAAGGAGAGGGCAGAAGCTTTTGAGCCACTTGCTCTGAAGGCTTCAGAATGTGTGATTATTACTATAAGTAACATTAGCAATAGAACAAGAGCTAAGCCTTCCCCTGCACCTCCTAGAGTGAGTGGCCCACAACGAGAGTTTAACAATCTCTCAAAAATGGATTCTCACTGTTGTGTCCAACAATCACATTCTTCTGGCAACAACATACAGACCATCCTCTGTCTCTCTACAAACATTCCCTATGTGTGCTCCATGTGCAGTGACAGGCAGATTTCTGTATGTGACTCTGCACCTTGTGTGGGAGGCCTTGGATAGCTCCCAATTCTTCCTTAGGAAATGATGGCGAGATCAGTGATAAAAGTACAGTGCTTGTTTTCACTGGCTGTGTTAAAGAAGAATCCAACCAAAGGACAACAGTTCAATTATCTTCAAAAGCAGATTTCCTTGATCTCACGTCTAAAATCATAGCTGAAAAAAAAAATAACAACCAGAGAGATTGAGTCAGATTTTATCTGGATGATGCTCATTCATTATTTATTAATCATGTTGTTAGGTCCTGAGAGAAATACCAAATTAGACAGTCCTTGCAATCTCTGAGATGGCACTCTAAGTTGGGCTAAAGAGGAAGGAGAATGCAAGAAGAGTCTAGGCCTTCCCAGCAGTAGCCAGCCAAGATTTCATTAAAGAGGTTGGACTTCACAGAATCAAACAATCCAAACTGCTCATCCAATGAGGGAGAAACTTGTCCAAGATCATAGAGTCATAAATAGCAAAATTTCCTGGCCCTCTGTTCAGGCCTCTCTCCAATGCAACAATGATGGGCCATGATTGATAACTAAACACCTTGACAAGCAAACCAAAACAGAAGATTTGGGGCCCTAAAGAGAGATATAAGGTGGCAAAACAGATAGATACACCTTAAAATAAAATGTGAATATAAGACCATTTGATCATACTATATGCAAATCTTTCATCCCAGAAGGTATCGATGTGACAAGCTACAACTGTAGCAGCCCTACTATCATATACACTGAAGAGATCAGATCACTATAGATCAATTGAGAGTGCTTCGTTTCACATCTATTTGTGTTCTTTCTAGTTTCATCTACCATTTTCTTGGAATGGTTGGGGCCAAGTAAGATTTCAGATGAAGTTCCCTGATATTTTGTGAGGCAAAACAGTTTTCATCCTCTTCCTCCCTAATGTTTTGCAAACAAACCTATCTTCTAAACCAGTGGAGCCCAGACTTCTAATGGATGCCTCTTTGCTCAGCAAAAAGCTTCAATATTTGCTGGGTAGTATTACCTCTTCTTATTTTGAGGATATTTAATGGAACTTATTTTTCACACCAACTCTTCCAAAATTACAAAATTCCCCATTTTTGCCTCCAGCACCATCCTTCCATTTGCCCAGGTTAATAATCCTAGATCAGTGGTTCCCAAACTTTTTAGGCCTACCGTTCCCTTTCCAGAAAAAATATTACTTAGCCCCCTGGAAATTATTTTTTTTTTAAATTTTAATAACAATTAATAGGAAAGATAAATGTACCTGTGGCCATCACCGCCTCCCTGGATTGTTGCAGCACCCACCAGGGGGTGGTGGCACCCACTTTGGGAATCACTGTCCTAGATTCCTTCTTGGAGTTTTACCTCTCCTTTACCCCCAACTCCACCCCAAAGCTAATCAATTGCTAAGTTACAGAGATTCTGGCTCCACACCTCTCCCCTCCATCTCCTTTCTCTCATTCTTACTCCCATCACCCTGGTTCAGGCCCTCACCGTCTCTTCCCTGGTCTGTTTCAATAACTGGTCCCTGAGCCTCCAGCATCTGCTTTCCCTATTTCATCCTCCATATAGCAGCCAAAATTCAGACCCAGGCCACTCCTGTTTGAAGTTAAAAGCTCTTTAAAATCTTGCCTTCCAGTTACCTCTCTAAACTGCTTTTCTCCCAGCCAAAATGGCCTATTTACTGCGCCCTGTTCAGATCACTCTCTCTCCACCTCAGGCAGGAGGTTTTCCATGCCTGGGAGTGCTCTGCTCTTCTTCTCTCCTCCTCCTCCTCCTCCTCCTTCTCCTCTTCCTCTTCTGTCTCTTGGAATCCTGAGCTGAAGTTCAGCTCAAAAGTCATCTCCTACACAACAGATTTCCTGATCCTTTCTTAGTTGTCAGTGTGCTCACCCCTGAAATCACTATATTTAGTTTGTTTGACTTATTTTGTGATTTGTTTATTTGCTCGTTTTTTCTCTCCCAGGGGACAATAAGCTCTATGATGTTAAGGACAATTTTATGTTTGCCTTTGGGTCCCCAGAGCCTACTGAAAACCTTATACACAGTTGGTACTTAATAAATGCATGCTGTTGGGCCCCACTTCCTTGTTGTAACAAATTGCAGAATTGGACACTTAGATTTGGAAGGGTCATCTAGCTGAACACCTCCTTTTTGGGTCCCAAAGAAGTGATGTGACTTATGCAGTCACAAGGAAAGTGATGAAGGGCTTGAAATGAAGTTGAATATGAATGCCATCATACCATGATGTACCTAACCTTTGCATTAGTTAAAACTCAATTCAATAACATTTTTAAAACTTCATTATGTCTCTATTAGGGACTGCCAGAGGCAAAGCACTACATAGAAGTCCATGACAGAAAAGGATAGACAGATGGGACAGAAAAGCAAAGCATGTCATCTGATAAGAGGCAGTAAGGGAGTGGGAAGCAATGCCTCAGCATGGACACTCTCTAAGGGTAGAAAAGGCTTCATTCCCTGTATCAGTATCTAAAATGCCTGGCACACAGTAGATGCTCAACAAGCACTTGCTGATTAACAGTCAGAACAAGACTGTGCTGTTGTGACAAGCTGAAAGGGGCCAGTTCCACACAAGTCCTTACCTTGGTCGACTTCTCTACGGAAGAGTCCCACTGTGCCTGCTGCATCACATCATTGACGATCATCTTGGCTATCTTCCACGCCATTTCTTCTTGGGCCTGCAACAAAACATTCAGCAACTAGCTTTAAGCCATTTACTGAATACAGCAATAAAGTCACACATATACTGCTCTCTAAACAGTGCATTTGGGATTTCATACTAGGCCAGCTTTGTGTGTCCTCAACAGCCTTCCAGCCAGAGTGAGCTCTCCTTTATTTCATCAGTTCTCCCAGCTGCCCAGTGGGACAAGGCTTCTAGCTGCCAGCTTACATAAGAAGCCAGAAGCCCCAAGATTCTGTTACTGGTTTGGGCTCATCCAGTCAATCAGTTCCTGAGCTTGAATTCTCAAACCCCTTGGATGGCACCTTTTCCATTAATCATAGTTAGGAAAAAGCTTAGGCTGCTTCTCTGGCTCTAGTGGTTGAGGTGCCACTGTCTTCTGAGAAATGCCCCATCAGCACTACACATTAGGGACAATTCTGTGGAGCTTGGTCAAGACCAAAAAAGGCTCCTTCTGAGTCCCTATCTTCCTGAATCTGCTTATTAAAGGGCCAAAAGCAGATTTTGAGTTACCACAAAGATTCTGACCTAGGGTATCAAAGAAGCCAAAGCCCTAAACACCCCCAAGGCAATGAGCTCAGCTTTAGTGCTTTTATTCTCCAGGGAGGCAGGACTATTTCTTACAGTTATAGAATGAGAGAGACAGTAAGTGACAAAGCACTAAGACCTACCTTATGGTCACCAAACTGTCTTTGGCTAGACTGAATAAAACAATTGGAAAAGAGAATAGAGTGCCATAACTGCATCCTGGGCAAGGATTTTTTTTTTTAATTTCACAATATTATTGAAACTGATAGTCTCATTTAAAGGGAACTAAAGTAAGAGGGGAAATGGAATCCTAGGGGAATGATATTTATACCTACATAGAATATTTATAATCTGGTATCTATGCTTATTTAGGAAAAAAAATTACCTCATCAGTGTTTCCCTGTACCCATTTCTTCATGGCTTGTGAGAACATGGATCCTATTTTCAAAAAGAAAAAACAAACATTGATTATAGCTTTCCAGGTCCTATTTCACATATACATGAAGTGCCTGAACTTCTCTTTATTTATTTATTTTTTTAGGTCCTTGCCTTCCATCTTGGAGTCAATGCTGTGTATTGGCTCCAAGGCAGAAGAGTGGTAAGGGTAGGCAAGGGGGGTGGGGTGTCAAGTGACTTGCCCAGGGTCACACAGCTGGAAAGTGCCTGAGGCCAGATGTGAACCTAGGACCTCCCATCTCTAGGCCTGGTTCTCAAACCACTGAGCTACCCAGCTGCCCCCCTGCACTTCTCTTTAAATGAACCCCACATCTAAGATTAGAAATAACAAGATGGTTTTTAGCTTCTTCCTAAGCCTAGAAAATCAGCCAACAAAATATTTTTCTTCTGGAGAATCCGTATTACATAAAGAGAATACAGAACACAGAATTCACTTGGCATTTGGCTAGATCTTGTTGGTTACACAAAAATGCTTCAGGTTTCTCTATATATACTCTTTCTTGTTAATTGTCTTATGAGAAACATAGGAGCCCCTACAAAGTGGTCCCAGCAGCTGTGGCCACTTTGCCCCTGGGACACCATATGTAGAGGAACAGAAAACCATTATTCCAAGTCTACCCAGTCTTGACTAGGCAAGAAAAGTACTTGCTCCTCAGATTTGTGGGCTTCCTTTAGTTTGTGCCAAGAGTGATCCAGGAATCTTTTTTTGAAAAATTGTATTTAATTAATTGATTTAGGGGGCAGCTGGGTAGCTCAGTGGATTGAGAGCCAGGCCTAGAGACGGGAGGTCCTAGGTTCAAATCCGGCCTCAGACACTTCCCAGCTGTGTGACCCTGGGCAAGTCACTTGACCCCCATTGCCTACCCTTACCACTCTTCCACCTATCAGTCAATACACAGAAGTTAAGGGTTTAAAATACAAAAAAAAAAAAAAAAAAAAATTAAAATTTAATTAATTGATTTAGAATATTTTTCCATGGTTACATGCTTCATGTTCTTTCCCTCCCCCCTCCCCATAGCCAACGAGTAATTCAATCAATGTGTCATTGATCAAGAACTATTTCCATGTTATTGATATTTGCACTAGGGTGATTGCTTAGAGCAGTGGTTCCCAAACTTTTTTGGCCTACCAACCCCTTTCCAGAAAAAATATTACTTAGCCCCCTGGAAATTAATTTTTTTAAAAATTTAATAGCAATTAATAGGAAAGATAAATGCACCCGTGGCCATCACCGCTCCCCTGGATCAATGCAGCACCCACCAGGGGGCGGTGGCGCCCACTTTGGGAATCGCTGACTTAAGAGTCTACATCCCCAATCATATCCCCATCGACCCATGTGATCAAGCAGTTGCTTTTCTTCTGTGTTTCTACTCCCACAGTTCTTCCTCTGAATGTGGAAAGTGTTCTTTCTCAGAATTGTTTCTGGATCATTGCATTGCTGCTAGTAGAGAAGTCCATTATATTGGATTTTACCACAGTGTATCAGTCTCTGTGTACAATGTTCTTCTGATTCTGCTCCTTTCACTCTGCATCAATTCTTGGAGGTCACGCCAGTTCACATGGAATTCCTCCAGTTCATTATTCCTTATAGAACAATAGTATTCCATCCCCAACAGATACGACAATTTGTTCAGCCATTCCCCAATCGAAGGGCATCCCCTCATTTTCCAATTTTTTGCCACCACAAAGAACGCGGCTATAAATATTTTTATGCAAGTTTTTTTCCCCTATTATCTCTTTGAGGTATAAACCCAGCAGTGGTATGGCTAGATCAAAGGGCAGACAGTCTAAATAGCTCCAAATTGCTATCCAGAATGGTTGGATCGATTCACAACTCTACCGGCAATGAATTAATGTCCCAATTTTGCCACATTGCCTCCAACATTTATTACCTTCCTTTGCTGTCATTTTAGCCAATCTGCTAGGTGTGAGGCGGTACCTCAGAGTTGTTTTGATTTGCATTTCTCTAATTATAAGAGATTTAGAACACTTTTTCCTGCACTTATTGATGGTTTTGAGTGATCCATGAATCTTGCACTCTTGGGTAGTATAAAAGAAAGGCTCCCTAGAATTCTGTACAACCCTGAACCTAGCCCCTTGCCTGGCCAGCTCCTTAGAGATTGACCAACCATCCATGTCCTTCAGAGAACCCTCCCCTCTCTGCTACCTCAATACCTGTGACAAGTAAAGACTCCTTCCCATATCCTATGGGATTTTGCTTTATATATGTCTCCAAATTCCCCACTGAGCTGTCCTTGGGGAAAAGCTATAATGACTAAAAAAATGTGCTGTACCAGTTGGATGCCTCTCTCTCATACTGAACAAGTCCTAAGCCAAAGATACTAACCTCATCAGCTCCCACAGGTTTAACTATCATCTGATCTATGCAGATGACATATTTGTAAATAATCTACTGGGCTTTCTAATCTCTAAATACAGATAGAGAGAGCTATATTTCTCCTGAACTCCTGTCCTGCCTCACCAATTGCCCAATGTTGAACATTTGGAAGTGGAAGTCCTGGACATTCCGTACAAAATGGAGCGTGTTTCTCTCAAAATCCCTTATGTTCAAAGGCATAAATCAGCCTTGCAGGTTCCCAGGTTCCGAGCTCGGCACTACTGTCTCCTCCTTATCCCATATACTCATCAGCTGCCCAGTCTTGCCTAATTTCCCTTCTGATCCTTCTCTCCACTCAAATTCTATCTCCACCCCCTTAGGAACCCGCCTAAGTAAAAGCTGCTTAAATGGTCCCTTTGCCTCAAGTCTCTCCACACTAGCCTACACATGCTTTGGACAATGGGATTTTCTTTAGGCACAGATCTAACATGCAACTCTCCTACTCAATCGACTTCAGTGGCTCCTCAGTGCCTCTTGGACCAAGCACAAAGGATTTGGTTTAGATCAGTGGTTCCCAAACTTTTTTGGCCTACTGCCCCCTTTCCAGAAAAAATATTACTTAGCTCTCCCTTTTAAACTTTTATATATAGTTTTGTAGGTGTAGCTATTTGTTTATGCACTTTACAGTTATGCTGTATGCACTCAAAAAAGAAAAACAACTCTTACCTTCTGTCTTAGAATTAATACTAAGATTTGGTTCCATGGCAAAAGAGTGGTAAGGGCTAGGTAATCAGGGTTAAATGACCTGCCCAGGGTCACACAACTAGGAAGTATCTGAAGTCATATTTGAACCCAGAACCTCCCATCTCCAGGCCTGGCTCTCAATCCAATGAGCCACACAGAGACTCCATACACATTTTAAAATCCACCTGTTATTTCCACTATTAAAAAAAGGTTCCAATAAGCAGTGTTTATTTCATTCTGTGCACTTCTGGATACAATAACATTTTGTTTTCCCAGTGCCTAGTAGTGTCAAGCACATAGCAGGTGCTTAAAAAACACTTAGTAGAGGGATTATTAATCTTCATAGGTTAACTGCTATATTAAATCTTTATCTTTGCAAAAAGGAACTCCTCTGCTGCTCCATTTTTGAATCCACATAAATGAATTTCTTTATCTAAAGCAATTCAGTCAATCAGAGTTTCTAATTATCCTTTTAATAGCTGCACATTGGTTTCTGAAATCTTCATTTATCAGCAGAAACCAAATACTGTGAAACTCAAGTCAGTTTCTAAGCTGCGTAGGAAGCAAAAAGCACTCTGTGTTCAATACTTGAATAAAATCAAGAGTGATATTTACCCAACTTAGCTTTTATTGACTGAACAAAGTGAAGACTGTTTCAACTTAACTGCCTGACATTTCCCATTTGTTCCTTGATCATTGAATGTTTTTATGTGATTGTGGCACATTGTAGCATCTCAAGACACCTCTTAAGTCCAACTTTGGTTTAGAGTGCCATCCTGAAACAAAACAGTGGCTGAACAATGCTTCTGTATTATTGTATCTCAAGCATTTTTTAAAAAGGAGATTTCAATTAAATCTGGTTCATGGGCAGGAGTTACAAACATGATTGCACTGAATAAAGTTTGGATTTCCTACAACTATAGTCAATTCTCAACACTGGTGCATCTAATCTTTGTAACTTCAAGCACTCACACACTCACATGATTTTATACTTTCAGACTGGCAATTGTGCACATTCACAGCTATGTACAGTAGAGGAAAAAAAAAAGGAGAGGCATTTACGTATACAAGTTTGTGGAACATCAGACATCCTACTAGGCACTTTACCAGTCTTGTTCACCTTATCATTATATATGGAGTTAAGAGAACTTCCTGTGTGTTTGCTGCATATTTTCATTGTCTGCCTTTAAAATTCAAGATTTGTATTGCAATTATGCCCCCAAAGCATAGTACAAGACCTTTGGGCTCTAAGCCAAAGCCTGTAAAGTAAGTAATGCAGCTTAGTGAGAAAATAAAGGCGTCAGATAAACTTTGTGCAGGAATGTCTGCAGTTGCTGTTGGCTGCAAGTTTGGTGTTAATGAATTGACAATGTCATATTTGGAAAAAAAAAAAAGACTATAGACATCATAAGTTATGAAAAGTGAATATTGTCTGAAATTAATGTTTCAGGTATTTTAAATTAAGATTTTGATTAAAATTAAGATTTGATTAAGATATATTAGCACAGTCTCAAAATTCTAGGGAGTTACTAATGAGAAAAATTGTTTTGCATGTTATCAATTTTATTTTGTATACTACATTTTATGGATTATTTCATCGCTATTGTTAGGAAAAGTACTTATTATCAGAATTAATGTTTTGTTATAAAGAATTATATCCAGGAAAACAGATTTTCAGCAGTCTCTAGCAAGAGGAGTTTTTGGTGGTTGAAGGAATCCAACTTCCTATTTCCTACAGGCTCAATGTCTCAACATCCACATTTTTAATTTTGCCATTTTCTAGGAAAAGTTGAGGATTGACCATATTACTTTTAAGTATATAGTTTAATGGCATAATACCCAGTTTTGTAAAGTGCATATGTCAATCACTACAATCCAAGTTGAATGAGGAAAGAGTTTACTCCATAAAATTGACTTTAGTTTTTGTACCAAAAGTCACCTTATTGTACAAAGGAAGATTCAGTCTAAAGTGTCAAGAATACTACAAACCTCTGGATTTCTTTACATCAGGCTCAGGCTCAGATTCCCGGATGAATTGCCCTAGGTCACTGACTCTCCCAAATGTCATCTTCCTGAAGTAAAGAGAAAAAAGAAATAACAAACTACAAAAGTCAGCTTTAATCTCTATGGGAAAAATATTATCATTACCTGTGTTCTCTGGAAAAATGGCAATTCATGTAGCCCATTTGGAGTAGTCGCATTTCTTCCAAAGTGGGCTCATTTAACCAGAACACAGAAGAAAAGTTGGGATTAATATTTAATAGATCTGTGCAACCAATCAAAATTTCAAATAATCAAAATGACCTTTTTTGCAGACACTCAGGAAAAGTATTAGAGTAAGCACCTTATAGATCTCTCTATTGGGACTCCATTATTTTACAGAGAAGGCATATCAAAACCTCTCTTTGTCTCATCTTACATTTTATACAACAAAGCATGTAGAAATGAAACTACAGGTAAGTGAATTTATTCCTAAAGAGCCTATTACATCTCTGGTAAAGTAGTAATTCTTTCGGACACCAGGGACATTTACTAAAATGATTATTACAAAGAACTAAATAGTACCTCAGAGGTTATAAAAAATGGACATACTAAAAAGTTTCCAAATTTGATTCAATCCACCATCTTTTACTGACTGAATGTTGCCCACTTAAAATCAGAGAAAGGCTGGTTGTAGTGGTACACACAGGTAACCCAATGGCGAATCATTTGAAGTTGCAATGGGCTAAGTTGATTGAGTGTCAACACAAATATGGTGAGTCTAAGAGCAGGCAGTCAATAGTTTACCTCTCAAGAAGAGTGAACTAGCCCAGGTCAGAGATGGAGCAGGTCAAATACCCATGCTGATGAGCAACAGGATTAGGTCCATAAGTAGTCTCTGAACTTCTCAGCCTGGGCTAGATAGGGAAATCTCCCATCAACTAAATTAATAAAAGGTTTTGTTTCATTCTGTGTAATTTTAAAGGACTTTCATTCTTCCAAATTCCTCTCCTTTGTCATAATTGAAACTAACCATAAAGGAACCTCTTTTTAATGATGTATAAAAAGACGGCAATAGTAAGGAGGGAGGATAACCTCATCCTTAGAAGTTGCAGGCTACACTGGACATTTTGGGTGGGACATGACAGACCTGTGAATTATTTCACAAAAAATACTGAGAAACTACTACAAATACAAATAACATAGAAATATGTTTTGAACAATGATACATGTATAACCCAGTGGAACTGCTTGTTAGGAGGGAAAAGGAGGGGAATGAATCATGTAACCATGGGAAAATATCAAAAACAAAAACAAAAACACAACTTATTTAATTAATGGAAAATGGAGGTAGGTTGTTAAAGGGTGAAAAAAAATTCTATTATGAATACTTGAGTGAAAAAAAAAATATTGAGTAAGTCTAATATGGGGTCATGTGACAGGGGGATTCTAGTTTCCTAGTGATTACCTGTTCTTTAAAGATAAAAATATGCAAACAAGTGCTTAAACAGAGAAGAACATTTTGGCAAGTTTTAGTTCTCCATTCCATAATGCTGATATTGGCTTTTTCCCTTTAAACTTATTTTTATATATATCTTGATCAAAGAATTGTTCTAACACATGATTTTTACTAGAAAGTAAAACCTGCCAAGCACTACACTTACATTTTGGATTCCTCAATATAAGAAAATGGAACAGGCATAAAGTATATGTAAACCCAAGACAGTAGCAAAAATCTACCATTAGTTCACTTTACCCTGCGTACGTCCGCTGATATAAAGATTCAGGATCCAGACTTGCAGCATCCACAATTATTGCTTCGTCAAAATTTTTCAGGATTTTAACATTGGCCTTCTTCACACTGAACTACAACAGAAATTCAAAATATTAGTGCCAAATGTAGGAAATAAATATACCTGGAGTTTTCAGCATCACACATATACTATTAATTTCTGTTTCTACTGTCAGGCCTATTAAATTGATATTAAATTGGGCAAATTTATCCAACCATGCAAGAAATGATTCACTCCATATCCAAAGACAATTTAACGTTTGCCAAACACTACAAAGCAATATATCCAAAATAAAAAGTTAAGAAAAACAGCAGGGCAATTTGGGTTTTTTTTGCTACATATATTCTGATAAAAATTGGACACCCAAAATCTACAAGCTAATAGAAATTTGAAAGACCAAGACCCATTCCCGATGATTAGCAATTATCAATAATTATTTTAAAATCCTAGGTTCAAATATGGCCTCAGACACTTCCCACCTGTGTGATCCTGGGCAAGTCACTTGACCCCCATTGCCTACCTTTACCGTTCTTCTGCCTTGGAGCCAATACTCCAAGACAGAAGGTAGGGGTTTAAAAAAATAATAATTATTTTAAAAATTATTTATACTATCTAGGAATCTAGGAAATGAAAATGTATTTTAAAAAACATGTTCTATTTTTTCCCAATTACATGTAAAACCTTTAACAGTTTTTTAAAAAATGTTGCATTTCAAACTCTCGCCTTCCTTTTCTCCCCTCCCCCTTCATTGAGAAGGCAAGCAATTTGATATAGATGGAAATGAAAATTTCTTAAATGGAACAATCTTTCTGTAAAGCAATATGGCGACATAGAATAAGAACAGAACCATAAAACTTTACATCTCTTGATTCAATGGTTCTAAGCTATTAGGACTACAACTTAAGAATACCATGGGGGGGGGGGGGAAGAGACAACACCTACTTGTACAAATTTAACACTACCTGTAATAACAAAAAAAATAAAATAAAACTTGGAACTAACCCTTGCTTATGAGCATAACAAATATATAAAATATACAAAATGACAACTATAAAGAATACAGAGAAACATGGAAAGACTTATGTGAAATAAGGTAGTATGAAGAAGAATATGAATAATATAAACACTGTGTAAAAATATAATTGTCGTGAGAAAATAAAATAGAAATTGAAGACCAGAAAGCAAAAGCAAACAGGTCATGCCTTATTAGTTTGTTAAAGCTAAATACATTTACTAATCCTAAATAATGGAGTACAGGGTTTGATATATAACCATTTTTGTGCTTATGGTCATGAAATTTAAATTTTAAAAAACATCTTAAAACATACAACTACTGAAACGCAGCATAGATTCAAATGGGTAATATGTAATACTAGTACATTAAAGCAGTGTTTCAATTGTTTTCATGCTCTATTAGCCAAAACAATAGATTACACAGTTCTAACTTTCTCTGAATCTATTCTAATAAATGCTTTAGCTTTATATTTGCAGACTTCCTGATATTTATGCAGAACAATAATTCTTTCCTCCCAATCTTGGGAGTCTTTAGGCTAACAAATGTCAAAAACAAATTCCTACAGGGAAAAAAATGCTGCATGCTCCTCAGGCACTCTTGTCACTATCTGCACAGCCTTTTCCCAAAATGATAAGTGAGGATAATGTATTAGATTTTTCCCCCAAAGCAGTTCACTAAGACCCCAAATACAAAGCTGAGATGTTTCTCAAGTGAAAAGCCAGTAGAAGGCTTCAGAAAAGAAATGAAGCCCAATCCCATTTCAGGCAATTTCAGTTTTATATGTGAACACCAGTTTCAGAGCTCATGCTGCTGCCACCTCAGCTCAATTAATATCCAGTCTTGAAACAAGCCAGGGCTTCAAGCCTTCCCCAATAAGCCCTTTAGTACTAGACTAGTTGGAATCCCATCTCTACTAAATTTCAAAAGCACGAAACCTCTAAGATATCAGACCAAGATTAGAGCTATTTTCTAACAGAGACCATAGTGACTTTTAAAAATAGGCTTTTGCTTCAAAAAGATTCCACCAGGCACACAATCTAGCTAGCTAGTAGGTATCTCTCAAGCTGGAAACAGCTTATGGAGATGAAACGCCCAAGAAATAGTCCTGGAAACAAAGGGACATCAGTGCCTTACATTTACTTAGGAGATGGAAGAGAAGCCAGCAATGAAAAGAGGAAACTCATACTAGGGTTGGTTCTGGAGACTGTCTCCTGACTGAAATGGGAACACTGTCTTCTATGACCTTATATAGCCAAAAGAAAATTAAAGAGTCAAATGTGACATGCTGGGCTCTATAATTCTTTCAAGATAATAGCTGGAAAAGCAAAGCATTCTATTTTTCCTTTCTTATTTCTTTAGTATTTTTGTTGGGGGTAGGAGTTTTCTTTCACAAAATGACTACTAGGGAAATGATTTGCATGATTGCACATATTTAACATAAAGAATAAAACTTAAATTGCTCAGACTGAGGTTGGGGTCTTCCCATTGGAGGGGTTTTGGAAAGGAACATTGTGAAAAGCATAAAAGAGTATGTGAGGAATTGGAGGCTTTTTTTCCTGGAAATACAGAGGGAGAAGGTACAGGTAAGCCTAGATTTGGCTTTTAGGACTCAGCAAAGAAGGCAAGAGAGTTGGCTACATGTGGCTGTGCCTTCTTTCTCTTTTTAAAAAAATAAAAAAAATTTTTTACCAAGCACACATAACAAAATTTTTATTTATATATTTGTTATTATTTATTATATTATTTGTAATAGCAAACCTTTATCAAAAAGTGCACACTGTCTAGGGGAGATAAAAGGAAAATTTGGAACTTAAACATTTTTTAATGAATGTTATTTGTTTTCATATGTAATTGAAAAACATTTTTAAAAAAATAAGTAAATAAATAAAAGATAATAGCTAGAAAGTACTTATGGAAAGTATATTTTCATTTTTATTGATTAATCTCAAAGACAAGGCAAGATACCTGTTTGTAGTATTTTATAGTCCATAAACCTTTAGAGGACCTACATGAATCTGCCAAGCACACCAAACTATCTTTTAACCTTGATGGCAATACTTCTCATCTCTGCATAACTTGCCAAACGCCACTACATAACATAATCTTCATCACCACTCTCATTAAATCACCCTGGGCTCAAAAACCTCATGTTTCTTTATCACTAAGTCTAAATTCCTTTTCTGAGCATTAAAGAGTTCCAGCCCTGGTAAGAGCCTTTCATCCCCCTTTCTTGTCTGATAATGAACCACTCTCCACACATGGCCAGTGCTCCTCCACAATGGACTGCTCACTGTTCCTCAAGCAGTCTTTATATAACACCCCTCCCCCTTTTATTCATGCTCTTTCTTCCACCAAAAACTGCTCTCATCTTCTGATTCCAACTCCCACTCTTCCTCCAGAGCCAAACTTAAATGCTATCACCCCCATCGTGTCTTCTACCATCTTTCTCTTCTGCCCTCCTAGCAAAATGACCTACTCTCTTGCTCCTTGTCACATTCTGCCTTGTGTTAAGTTACTGAAGTCTGTGACTCATCTCCCCTCCTGGAAGACAGATGCTTTTTCTTCAATGCCATACCCTTGCCGCAAGACCCCTAGAAGGTACTTGATAAATGTTTTCTGACTAAATAAATAACACACGTGAAAGTAATTCTAAACACTTTCTAGGTAAGATATAAGTCAAACTTATAGAAAAGCTATAAAAATAGTTTCTCACATAGCAAAATGGGAAATTAAAAGATTTACCATTTTAAAACACAACTAATTTCTTTTCCTTTATTTTATAAAGAATCCTAATAATAGTCATTTAAGTTTCTAGAATAATTTATCCCAAGTAAAAAGTTGTCTGCATCAAAACAGACAGGTTTATAACTAGTTATTCGAGGGAAATTACGATTGAATATTTAATTTAAAATATAAGTAGACTAGGAGTAGCTCATTGAATAGTGTCAGACCTGGTGTTTAGAGGACCTGGGTTCATATCTGGCTCATACTTTCTAGCTGTGTGATCCTGGGTAAGTTACCTAACCACAGTGCCTAGCCCTTGCCACTCTTCTGTCTAAGAACTGATACTAAAACAAAAGGTAAATAAATATAAGGTAGATCTATTTCATTTCCCTGTTCACCTCTAACTCAAAAGTGATACAGGGTCTAAAGAGTTTATCAGCAGTCTTTGATCTAAAGGTTTGGGGTTTTAAAAATATATATAAGCTTTAGTTCCAGAAGATAATCAGTTTGTACCTGAGTAGAGCCATCAGAACTACTTGAATGAGACTCATGATCAGGAGGACCCCCAGAGCCAGCAATAGTCAGTGCAATATTTCCTCCTGGAAATTCATCTCCTCGTACTGAATGGATAAGGTCGTTCAAGTATTTATAATAAAGATTGCTGGACAGGAAACCAGGTAAAAAGACCTACAATAAAGCACAAGCATTCTTAGAGAATCCTAGAAAATCAGCTAACGGAAATAATAACTTTAGCAAAATTGCAAGATTACAAACTAAGTCCACATAAATGTCAGCATTTCTATATATCTCCAATAAAGCTTCACAGCAAGAGCCAGAAAGAGAAATTCCATTAAAATCACTATTGACAATATAAAATATTTGAGGATCTATCTGCCAAGACAAACACAGGAATTATATGAACAACTGCAAAACACTCTTCACATAATTAAAACTAGATCTAAACAATTGGAAAAACATTAATTGCTCATGGGTAGAATAAACTAATAAAATAAAAATGACAATCATACCTAAATTAATTTATGTATTCAATGCCATACCTACCAAACTACCAAAAAACTTATTTTTTTTTTTTTGGAATGAGAAAAAATTATAACAAAGTTCATCTGGAAAAACAAAAAATCAAGAATATGAAGGGAATTAATGGGGAAAAAAATGTGAAGAATGAGGGCCTAGCAGTATAGGGGAAAATGGAAGGATTATGGTTGGACTGGATATTTAAAGTTTGGTTACCAGGAATGGATTACCTGATTCCAAAATAAAAGACCCAAGTCAGGATGACTTTTATGCCAGTTTATTTACAATTAGGAAGGCTGAAGGTAGGGAAAATGAGAGAGAGAGAGAAACTCTGGCCTGGACTGGAAGCCCGAACCAGGTAGGGCTTCAGAGGCCCCAGCAGAGGGGCACAGAGGTGAATTAAACAAGGTTTCTAGCCACAAGGCCTTCTCTAAGAAGAGAGGCCTCTTGAGGCTAAGGCCTCCAAGAAACACCAAGGGAAAGAGTCAGGCTAACTTACCCATGTGACAATTCAAAGGGAAGCAGTCTGAGCTCTCACTCAAGCTCTTCCAACGCCAAGTTCAAAAGACAAAAAACCCACTTGCAGGAAGTTACCATTATATTTAAAAGATAGTAGTTTTCATCACTTCCTGCGTCCACCTCCAGTTTTATGTGGACAAATGGCAGCCTCAACACTGTTTTGGACTGTCCAGGGGGCCGTCACTTGTTTTTGATTTGTCACTTACATGTGAGTCACAGACCTCCTCCCCACTTATTCTATGTTGGGTGGGGTGACATTATTCCTAGTGGCTAAAGTCTAAAGAATGAATGAGAGTGAGCTAATTCCATTTACACACCAGATCTTAAACTGTACTATAAAGCAGCGGTCATCAAAACAACATGGTAGGGGGCAGCTGGGTAGCTCAGTGAATTGAGAGCCAGGCCTAGAGACGGGAGGTCCTGGGTTCAAATCTGACCTCAGACACTTCCCAGCTATGTGATTCTGGGCAAGTCACTTGACCCACATTGCCTAGCCCTTACCACTCTTCTGCCTTGGAGCCAATATACAGTATTGACTCCAAGACGGAAGGTGAGGGTTTTAAGGGAAAAAAAAAATCTAAGAGATAGAAGGGTGGGTCACCGGAACAGACTTGGGGTAAATGACCTCAGCAAGCTAGTGTTTGACAAACCCAAAGATCCCAGCTTTTGAGACAAGAACCCTCTATTTGACAAAAACTGCTGGGAAAATTAGAAAACAGTATGGGAAAAATTAGGTTTAGATTAACATCTCATACCCTATACCAAGATAAATTCAAAAAAGGTAAAAGACTTAAACATAAAGAGGGAAATTATAAGTAAATTAGATGAACATAGAAGAGTATAACTGTCAGATCTATGGGGAAGGGAAGAATTTAAGACCAAGCAAGAGATAGAGAACATTACAAGATGTAAAATGAATAATTTCGATTATATTAAATTAAAAAAATTTTGTACAAACAAAACCCAATTCTAAAAAATTAGAAGAGAAGCAACTAACTGGGAAAAAATTTTTATCACAAAATTCTCTGACAAAGGTCTAACTTATCAAATATATCAGGAACTAAGTCAAATTTACATGAAATCAAGCCATTCTCTAATTGACAAATGGTCAAGGATATGAACAGGCAGTTTTCAGATGAAGAAATCAAAACTATCAACAATAACATGAAAATGTGTTCTAAATCCCTCCTGATTAAAATGCAAATCAAAACAGCTCTGAGGTACCATCTCACACCTAGCAGATTGGCCAACATGACAGTAAAGGAAAATAATAAATGTTGGAGAGGATGTGGCAAAATCAGTACTCTACTGCATTGCTGGTGGAGTCGTGAAATGATCCAACCACTCTGCAAGGCAATTTGGAACTATGCCCAAAGGGCCTTTTGATCTAGCAATACCACTAGTAGGTTTATACCCCAAAGAGATAAAAAAATATATATCTGCACAAAAATAGTTAAAGCTACGCTTTTTGTTGTGGCAAAAAAATGGAAAATGAGGGGTTGTCCCTTGATTAGGGAATGGTTGAACAAATTGTGGTATATGATGGTGATGGAATACTATTGTGCTATAAGGAATGATGAACTGCTTGATTTTTATACAAACTGAAAAGACCTCCACAAACCGTTGTGGAGTGAGATGAGCAGAACCAGGAGAACATTGTACACAGAGACTGAAACATTGTAGGACAATGTTATAGATTTTGCTAACAGGAATACAATGATCCAGGACAATTCTGAGGGACTTATGAGAAAGAAAGCTATCCACATCCAGAGAAAGAACTGTGGGAGCAGAAACACAGAAGAAAAACAACTGCTTGATCACATGGTTCAATGGGGATATGACTGAAGATGTAGACTCTAAACAATTACTCTGGTGCAAATATTAATATAGAAATAGGTCTTGATCAATGACACATGTATGTAAAACCCAGTGGAACTGGCTCATTGGCTATGGGAGAGGGGTAAGAGGAGGGGAGAGAAAGAACATGAATCATGTAACCATGGGGAAAATACTCTAAATTAATTAAATAAATAAACTTAATTTTTTAAAAAAAGAAAGAATACCATCCACATTGCGAGAAAGAACTGTGGGAGTACAAATGCAGAAGAAAAATATATGACTTATTACTTGTTCACATGAGTTTGGGGTTTGTGTTTTAATAGATTACTCTATTATAAAAACAAATAATATGGAAATAAGTTTTGAGTGCTAATACAAGTATAACCCAGTGGAATTGCTTGTCAGCTGCAGGAGAAGAGAAGTAAAAGGGAAGGGGGAACACAAATCATGTAACCATGGAAAACTACTTTTAAAAAATAATTTTTTTTTTAAATATCACAAGCATTCTTTTTTTAATGAAGAAGCAGAAACAGAAGAGACTCAAGTCTGAGACCACTTCTGGGCTGCTTAGTTACCTTCTCCATAGTTGTCCAGGCCTGACGTAATGGAGTAGTGAAACAGTTCGGGAGGGGCCCTCCTTCCCTGCAGATATTGGATTCAATTTCTAATCTCACAAAGTCATCAAATCCAAGAGGATGTGTAGCTTGAAGGGAGAAGTATCTGTGGCATGAAAAAGAAAGCCAGGTCATGGTAGCACAAGTAAACTTGATTCCAAATAAGAACTGGCTAACTGGCTCATAGGTCAAAAACTGATCAGCAACAAGGTCATTTGTGTGGATAATGGTAATGATATGCCAGCTGCTGCTGCTGCTCTTCTTCCTCCCAGGTACCATTACCATCTGACTCCTTTTAGCTTTTTCAATGCAATGACCCAGGACAATTCTGAGGGACTTATGGAAAAGAACACCATCCACATTCAGAGGAAGAACTACAGGAGTGGAAACACAGAAGAAAAACAACTGCTTGAACACATGGGTTGAGGCGGACATGATTGGGGATGTAGACTCGAAACTACCACACCAATGCAACTATCAATAATACGGAAATAGGTCTTGATCAATGACACACGTTAAAACCAGTGCAAATTCTCGTTGGCTATGGGGGCTGGGGGAATGGAAGTGGTGAAGGGGAAAGTAAGAACATGAATCATGTAACCATGGAAAATTTTTCTAAAAAATAAAATTTAAAATGATTCCTTTTAGCTTTCAACAGGTCGAGATGCCCTGGTGGCATTAGGCCTGAGGTTAAGAAGATTCATCTTTGTTAGTTCAAATCTGGCCTCAGACATTTAAGACCAAGGACAAGTCAATAGTTCTAAGCCCTAATTTCCTAGCTGGAAATGTAAATGTTAAGTAAAACTGGGATAACAATATTTGCAAAAACGACATCCTCAGTTGTTGTGAGAAAAATGCTTTGTAGAACATAAAGCACCCCCTAAATAAGAGTTCTGTGTATCCTCATCATTGTAAGAGGGAAATTAAGGTATTATATACATATATATATATAAATATATATATAATTAAAGTGTGGCCAACAGGAATCAACAATTCAGGTTGATTCCGTAATTAAATCAGACCCAAGTCAGCATCGGGTTAAGGTAGTTTATTTACAATTAGGAAAGTAAAAGGTAGGGAAATAGAGAGAGGGAGAGGGAGAGGCTAGTCCAGGCCTGCAGAGGCCTGGACAGAGAGAAGGTTAAAAGGCTAAATAAATGAAGCTGCAAGCCTCAAGGCCTAGCAACCAGATAGGCTAGTGCCTACTTAAGGCAGAGTTTGGAAGCGGCCTAGGTAGGCCAAGGAAGTCAGCCTAACTTACCCACATGACAATACAGAGTGTAAGCGTTCTGTGGACTCACCCGACTACCTGCAGCACCAAGTTCCAAGCGGGAACTCCCTCAACAGGAAGTAACCAACATACTTATAGAGAAAGTGTCTCTCGTCACTTCCCTTGGGTCCACCTCTAATTCAAGAGGACAAATGGCAGCCTCTACACTGATTTGGACTGCCCAAAGGGCAATCCCTTGTTCTTGATTTGTTACTTATTGTCACGTGTGGGTAACTAATCTCCCCTCCCACTAAGGGAGGTGAGGATGACATCATTTCTATGCCTAGGTTAAGTAGAGTTTTTACTATGAATGGACTAGAGCTAATTCTATTTACACAATCCCCCCTGATGATCATTGGGTATTTAGAAAGAAATACCCAGATCAGCTCAAGATATATGGTTGAATCATGGGGTTGTATGAGTAAATTCAAAAGAAAAGAAAAAAAAAAGTATATATAAAATCAAATAGGAGAAACTTGAAACTTAGCATCACTGAGAGGCATGCAGCCCAAGTGGGAATGAGGACACATTCCTTGAGTTTCTCAGCTGAAGGTCCTGCTACAGTTTTGTTCCCTGCACAAACTTCTAGGGGGCAAAAAAGGACTGGATGAGGCAGTGTGGCTGGCCACCAACACTTTCAAACTGCCAGGCCTATGTCCCAGCAAAATACCCTGGCAAACTACGCTCAGTCCCTATTCTTGATCCTTTCCACAGAATCCTTCTAGAGCAGTGATGGCAAACCTTTTTAGAGACAGAGTGCCAGGCCCCTACCTCCACCCCAACTCCCAGGCAGAGTGCCATGCCAGCCTTCCTCCCCACACAGGGGAAAGAGGAAGCACTCCCATTGGGCTGCTGTGTGAAGGGGCAAGTGAATTGAGGAATGTCCTCAGCAAGTGTAGAGAGGAGAAGGGAAGTGGCCTGAGCTCTCTATTCCTCTCCAGCTCTGCTATCTGTGAGCCGCTTACCTTACCCTGTGTGTTTCCATTGGCTGCTGGGCAGAGAGGAAGAGGATTTGAGAAAGTGTCATCAGGCATGATGGAAAGGAGAGGGGAGCAGCTCTGCCTGAGTCCCTCTGCCTTTCTAGCAATGAACTGGGTAGGGGCACCATGGCCATGTGCCCACAGAGAGTGCTCTGTGTGCCATCTTTGGCACCCATGCCATAGGTTCACCATCACTGTTCTAGAGCCTTCTGGAGACTCCAAATGATTAATTTAAGCATCAATCTTCTATGGCAACTATGTTTCAGGGCCCCAGTTGTGCTGGTACCAGCACTTCCCCCACCAACAAAGGCCAAAATTTCTCCATCTTATCTCTTACCCAATAAACCACGAGGAACAATGGATAGTTTCTCAAAAAGGAAGTGATCTGATCTGTGTTGTTGGAAAGACAGTTGAGAAGTTGAGTTAAAAAGGAGAAAGATGATGAAGATAACTAGGGAGACAGAATCAACAAGTCTCAAATGATTGGATACAGGAAGGGCCCAAGAATCAAAACTCAACTTGAAGCTAAGAACCTAAGTGACTGGGAATACTGTGGTAACTTTAACAGAAACAGAAAGCTGTAAGGGGGGCAGGTTAGAGGAGAAAGAGAACTACTTGCACTTTGAATCTGGGGAGTAGAGATATTAATGCTATGTCCAAGAAGAGAGAGCTAATACATTAACTAGTTAGGCACAGTGCCTGGATTAAATGGTTCAGAAGACAGATTAGCAGTGCATTTACAAACCTAGAGAATCATCTACATGGAAATGATCATTGATGGGTAGCTAGGTGGCTCAGTGGATAGATAGCTAGGCCTGGAGTCAAGAGACCCTAGGTTCAAATCTGACAAGATATTTCCTAGCTGTATGATCCTGATCAAGTCACTTAACCCCCATTGCCTAGCCCTTACCACTCTTCTGTTGTTGCTAAGATAGAAAGAGTTAAAAAAAAAATGTCACTGAACTTGTTGAGATCCAAGAGACAGACTACTGAAGGAAGAGAGCGCAGGACAGTGTCCTGAGGTATTCAGAATATATGGATACATCAAAGAACTCTGAAAAGGGACAGCCAGGAGGTATAGGAGAACTGAGAAAAAAAAGCTGAAGAAGTCCCCAATATCCAATGCTTCAGAATTGTCAGACAAGAAAAGATCACTGGATCTGTCAAAGGAGAGCCCCCATAACCTGGAAGAGTTCAGATGGGAAAGTATGAATGAGGGGCAGGTTATGGCTGGGCAGTGAGAAAGTAATGGCAATGAATACTAGATAATCATCTTCTAGGAGTTCAACAGTAAAAGGGAAACAAATAGGTCAGAGTCAAGTGGAGGTTTTTAAAGGAAGAAAGTAGCCCTGAGCATGTTAGTCAAGTGGCAGGAAAAACAAGTAATCAGGAGAGATGATGAGAAAGTAGGACTGACTCATTAGAGAAAGTGCAGGAAAGAGGACCAAGGGAAGGGAGTAAGCTTTCCCAGGGAGAAGAGCTGTCTCCCTCTCAAACATGGGAGTAAAGGAAGCTAGGGAGAGGCATTAGATTTGATACAAAGGACACTTCGGAATTATCACAAATTCTGGAGCACAGAGAAGCAAAGTGGTATCTCGGAAAGACTAATCCTCCAGCCATATATAGAATATATCAAAGAAGAGAATAAAGGGAGACCATTTAGATGCTGGGCCCTAGAGCGTAGGTCAGAAATACAAAATGGTCACTGATTTATGAATATAAGATTTCTAAATATATGTTTAAATGTATAACAGTCAAGAGCTAAATTCTATATAGGAAAGCATCTCTAATCCTTTAGGAAGGAGCTAGAAAGCATCAGCCTCCTGCATCTACCCACCTGCCCCTGCTCGGTATGAGGTGAGCTTCTTGAGCCCCTCACAGAACACAACAGAAGTGACTTGAACCATTCAGTCACCCATCTCCCCAAAGAGAGCTTGCTCCAACTACTGGCATTTTGCTCAGACTCATTCCTCAACGGACTGCATATTCCTACTTCTACTTAATCCCTCTGTCCCTCATCCTCTTCCAATACCAGTGATTCTGAACCCCTGGCTGCCACAGTACAAACTCAATTTGTCATTATCCATTCCTTTATTTATATTCTCCTCAAATTTACCCTCCTTCCCCCATGCCAGAATGCCTTCTCCAATACTGAACATTGGTTCCAAAGCAGTAAGGGTTAGGCAATTAGAGTTAAGTGACTTGCCCAGGGTCATATAGCTAGGAAATGTCTGAGGCCAAATTTGAACCCTGGACCTCCCAATTCCAAGCCTGGTGCTCTAACTACTGCTACCTAGCTGCCTGACTCTGCCTTCATCTTAAAACTTTTCCTTTCTCACTCCCTTATCTTCTGAGACTCCCTGCCACATCTTTCCAGACTGACTACTTTTACAATACCTCAAGCTAGAATAGTCTGAGCTTCCTATTGTCCCTGCTAGACTCTCCTTCTACCACCATCACTCAGGAACTTCTCTTCCCTCATCAGAGTTCATTCAAACCAAATCTTATTACCAAACAAGATTCTATTAGTTGTTTTTTGCTTCTTCTTCCTTCAACTGAGTTCAGTGCTTGCCTCACAGACTTTCTCCACTGACTTCTGCTCTCATAGTGGGGGATGTTCCCTCAAATACAGTGACTTCCTGGTTTCTCACCTGACTTTATTTCCATAACCCACTTGCTCCTCAGCTAAACAAAGAGATGACTATACCTTAGCTCCTGTCATCACCCACAAATGTTCCATTTTGCTATTCATGAACTTCCAGATTTCTTTATCTGATCATAAGCTTTGTTTGTTCCATTTTGCCTGCTACCTTAAGACTCCTTTGTTCCTCATCCTCACTGTAACCTTGGATTCCTCTGCCCCTCAGGTTTTTCCAAGCCCATCTTCTCTAAACTGGGGACATTTCTATATCTTGGATCTCTTGGGGCATTGGGTCAGCTTTACAGGAGGAGCTCTTACCCCTGTCTTAGTAATCAATCATTGATTGATTGACAAACCCCAACACTTTTTATTCCTGCTATCTTTTGCCTTTACTCCTATTCACCTGCTGCTGAACAGAGCTTGAGAAAATCCCGTAACAGGGGGCAGCTGGGTAGCTCAGTGGATGGAGAGCCAGGCCTAGAGATGGGAAGTCCTAGGTTCAAATCTGGCCTCAGACACTTCCCAGCTGTGTGCCCCGGGCAAGACACTTCCCAGCTGTGTGCCCCAGGCAAGACACTTAACCCCCATGGCCTAGCCCTTACCACTTTTCTGCCTTAGAACCAATACACAGTACTGATTCCAAGATGGAAGGTAAGGGTTTTTAAAAAAAAAAAAAAAAAGAAAGAAAGAAAATCTCATAATGATGCTGGGTTCATTGCCCTTATGTTCTATAATCTCATCTGAACCCTCCCTGCAGCAAGGGCTATCCTTTTATGCCTCCCTAATTGAGTCATCATTCCACTTACTATAGCAGCTGAACATAACCCTCTCTAACCCTCCAGAAGCCTTACATGGTAATCTCCCCTCCCCATTCACTCAACTAAAGACATCACTCAGATACCTTCTCCCACTATCTCTTCCTTCACATTCATGTCTCATGTGGATCAGGTTTTTACCTTACTATGTATCTGCAGCACTTCACTCTGTGGTTGGTACACAGTAAGTGCATAACAAAGGCTTACTGACAAACGGAAAGAGGTAGCTACTCTCCTTGCTAAGGCAAAGGCCTACCTGCACCCTTGATCAGTTAAACATCCATCTCTATTTACCCCTATCTCTCCTCTTTCTTGTGACTAACTTCCTTGAGAAAACTGTCTGCAATAGGTGCCTCCCCTCAGCTGCCTTCTCATTCTCTTTAATTCTTTGCAGCTTGGCTTTCAACCTCATCATTCAACTGACACTGCTTTCTCCAAAGCCACCCAATCTACTGGCCTTGTCTCAGTTGTCATCCTTCTTGACCTCTCCTCAACCTCTGATATTAACCCTCTTCTCCTGGATACCTTCTCCTTTCCACATTCTGGTGACATTGCTCTCTGCTGACTCTACTAATCTCCTACTCCCCAAGACTCCACTTTGGGGCCCTCTTTCTCTCTGAACTGTCTTGTTTGAGGATCCCTTCCGCTCCTTTGGTGCTATCTATAAAATGGTTCCCAGATGTATAGCTCCAGCCCTGACCTCTCTCCCAAATGCCAGTGCTGTTTGCATCACCAATTGCTTCTTAGACACATCAAACTGGATGTCCAGACATCCTGAACTCATCCCTACCCTCTTCCCAACTCTCCTATTATTATCAAAGTTACCACCGTTTCCAAGTCATTCTGGCTCACAATAAGTTTTCGCTCTCGACTTCTCATTCAAATTCACCTTAAATTGGCATTCTGTTGTCAAGTTTTATCAAGTTTTATTCTTTCTCCCTTTGTGGTATCTCTCATCGACATTCCCTTCTCTCCCATGACACAGCACAGCAATCACCCTAGTGCAGATCCTCATCATCTCATGCTTAGACTATTGTAATAGCCTGGTAGTGTACCCTTCAACCTCAAGTCTCTCTCTCCACTACAATCCAAATTCCACTAAGCTGCTGAAGTGATTTTTCCTAAAGTGTTGGTCTAATCATATCACCTCACTATTTAATAACTCCAATGGCTCCCTAAAACCTTCATGATTAAATATAAAATCCTTTGTTTTACCTCTCCCCACCCCCTTTAAATATAAACCCTACCTTCTGTCTTAGAATTGACACTAAGTATCAGTTCTAAGGCAGAAGAGGATTAAGGGCTAGACAACTGGGGCTGGGTGACTTGTCCAGGATCATATAAGAACTGTCTGAGGCCAGATTTGAACCTAGGCTCTCCCATCTCCAGGCCTGGTTCTCTATTCACTGAGCCTGTCCCTTTTGTTTGGCTTTTAAAGCATTCTGAAACTTGGGTCCTTCCTGTCTCCTTTCCAGTCTCCATGTAATTGACTTTTCCTCCATATACTCTATGAGCCAGGGAGGCTAACCTCCATGTGGTACCTCACACAAGGCACCTGATCTCTCAACTCCTTGCCTTTTTACTGGCTGTTCCCCTATACCTGGAATTCTCTGGTTCCTTGTCTCCCTGGCTTCTTTTAAGTCTCAATTCATACCTTCCCTTTAGCAAGAGGCCTTTCTTGGTCCTCTTTGAAGTAGTGCTTTCCTTCTGAGACCTTTTCCATTTATAATGAGCAACTCTTATGGGTATGTTCTCTCCCCATCAGAATGTGAGCATCTGGAGAGCAGGAAAAATGCTTTTCCCTTCCTTGTATTCTCAGAATTTAGTAGTGTCTGACACATAGGAAGCATAAAAATACTTGTTTGCTGACTGACCTTTTAAAAAGTGATACCAATGGGAAAATAGGACATCTTACTGCATGTTTGCCAAGGAAGGAAAACATTTGGATTCAGCAGGGACCCAAAGCCTCCAGTGCTGCGAAAGCTACTGTCTGGTTTAGTGAGACAGCAATTAAGGGGGAAAAAATCTGCTTCTTGCTCCTGCAGATAATTCAGAGAAATTATATGCCTGATGACTGCTAGAACAAGTGAATCAATCATGCTCTAATTTATCAATTCAGTGACTGCAAATATCTGTACTTGCAGCATTTCTGCCTGAGGTCTCCAGATTTCCAAAAGGTTCCAATTGACCAGATGCTAGTACTCTAAAGAGTGTTGCCACAAGGTGGCGCTATAGCCATAAAATTTATTACAAAGCTGGGAAAAAAAAATCTCAGAAAACTAGATGACTTTGCTGATGATAAAGGCAAAACTACTCCCATATTCTGTGGAGTTGGGCACAATCTGAACACTCCCTTACTTAAAGCTTTCAACTCTCTCCTCAAAACTTTTTCTGTGGGAACAAACCTTCACATTTTGAACAGACACCAATGGAAAACAGGATTTGCTAGAAGTCAACTTTTCTGAATGCATCTACCCATAAGATCAGTGCTGAATTGTGAAACAACCCAACTCACTTGTCATATAAGATCATGGCATCATTCTGTGCTTCCTGACCATCATACTGGCCTTTTTTGGCAGCCAGTTGGGACTGGAAATTATCAGCTGCCAACCAAAACTGTAAGATATTCACTGCATCTTCCTTTTCCATGTACTAAAAAAAACAAAACACACACAATAAAGAACATTAGGGGAGGAAAGGCCTCTTTTTCCACAGCTAGCCCACCCCTTAAAGACATTCATTATATCACCCGAACTTGCAGTCAACAAGCAGGATACAATCAGTGCAGTTATAGCCAGACAGCATCTCAGATCGAAAATGACCATATTCCCACTTACCAAGGATCTACACTCATCACACCAGGAGTGGGAATAAACCTGCTTGCTGGTTCTACTTTAGTTCCATGAACAAAATTAAATATTCCAAATTTTCGTTAGAAAACACATCGATAGGAAGAACCGTTTACACACGATCATCATTTTCATTATTATGTCAGTCTGAATAAACACTCATGGTTTCAACTTGCAGCAGGTGAAATAATAAAGAAAACAGCCAAGTAGCCCAGTGCCATAGACCGCCACTCTGCCAATGCAGCAAAGGCAGAACCAGAGTTTGGGCTTTTAAAGCTGCTGCTTTGGGAGGTGCACTATCTTGGTTTGCAACATTTGTTAGACGTGGATGACTGAAATATGTCCTTTGCTAAAAAGCCAGCTGAGAGCTCCTACAGCAAATATGCCCCAACAATGCTCACATACTCACTGCTTCTAGCCAATGCTTCCCAGAGCAACTACAATGGTGCAATATGCTAAAATGAAAAGAATGGCAGCATGAAAGGCATTTCCTAACAATTCTCCTCTATTGTTTTTATGAGACCTAGCTAGGATAAAGCATGTTTACAAGGCATCTCTAAAACAAGGAGCCTCACCACAACCAGAACCAAGGGGTTTCTTCATTTTACTGATGGGGAAGGAGCCTTGGCCACGCCCAGGGGTTGCCCAACTCCTAAGCAGAAATTGGGACTCTGCCTCCAAACAAGTTTCAATACAATAAGGGTTCTATGAGGGGGCAGCTGGGTAGCTCAGTGGATTGAGAGCCAGGCATAGAGATGGAAAGTCCCAGGTTCAAATTTGGACTCAGATACTTTAGGTGTGACTCTGGGCAAGTCACTTAACCACCATTGCCTAGCCCTGACCACTCTTCTGCCTTGGAACCAATACATAATATTGATTCTAAGACAGAAGGTAAGGGTTTTTAAAAATAAAATAAAATAAAATAAAATAAGGATCTATATGAAGAAATTGAAAATTTGGTTCAAACCATCTCCCAACAGTTCAGTGCTATAATCAGTATTTTAATTAAGTTATTTTACATTTAACTTTGGTTTCTCCCTCATTTAACCACTTAACTATTTGTACCATTAAGCAGAATATTAATCTGGAAGAGAAAATATTTCCATTTAAATGATTCTACTACCCTTCATATTAATATTTGATTTAATATTTATAGATTTAGGGGCTTAAATACTATTATAGGGTGGAAGGAAATGCAGACTTTACCTCTGAGAAATAAAACAGGGCTGATTCACAGAAGAGAATATCAGCCAGGTAAACAGTTCCACTGGTCAGCACTTCAATCTGGTATTTACAGAAATGGTGACTTCGCAAAAACTCACTAAAGTGCCTGTACACAGACAAAATGAGGAAAATCTGAAGAAACCACAACTAAGTACAGTTTAATCAGGAATAGCCCACACTCTCCCCATTACTGGTTATTACAGGTACAGGCTGTGTTTGTCTAAGAACTTCAACTCTGAAGACAAATTTCCTTAAAATTGTGTGTTTTTTTAAATAAGGTTCATACTAAATAGCAGATTAAATAAGCAGAGGTCAAACAATGGAGAGCCAGGGAATTAATTCTTAGCCTTTTATTATTTAATGAAGATTATTCTTTTCACGCAATCACTTGTGCCTTTAGAAGTGAAAATTACATTCTAAACTCAGGACAAAGAAATTTAAGCAAACTATCTGTAAGTAAAAAATGAACATAAAAATTGCTATTTAATAAACATTTGTGTTTCTCTTTTAAAGGAATCAAAACCGAGAGTCATTCTTGAGCTATGTATAATATATATAAAATTGTTTTCCTTTTTTTTGCCATAGCATTGTCTATTGTCCAACACAGCACTGAGCAACAATTCGTAATGTAAAACCAAAGCCCTAAATATCCAAAAAAGTGGAAAATCTCAAGGTCAACTTACTCTTGTTCCATTGCGTTAAATACTATGGACTGTGCCATAATAAAGCAATTGGGATCCACCTGTCCATCCTCTCCACAAATCTTTGCTGTAAAAGAAATAGTAAATAGTTGGAACTTTGGGAAAGCTATCCTGAAGCATTTAATAAATGTTTAGTGATTGAATGATTACATTTAGTCATCTCAAATTAAATCATGAAACTGAGAGATAAATGAGATGGCTTCATTTGTAAAGACCCTTTTCCCGATACCACATTGCTTCTATAAACTCTCTTGATATAAGCCAACAGCTGACAGGATGACTAGTAAATTCTAATTTTTTCCCAGTTATGACAATGTTTGGTGGGGCCTGAGGTACAAGACGTTGCTCTCTGGGTGCGAGCTAATGTCTTTGAGGCAAGAGAGGCAGCCCCTAGCCCTACCCTGCAGAGTTTACTTAGTTTTAAGAGACATCAATCACAAAAGGCTCAGGCTCCTAGCTTTTGAAGCAAACATAAACTTTTCCTATTTTAGCAGCTAGCCTGAATATTCTAAGAACTCGGGTACTGACTTGAACAAAGAGAGTGAAAACCTCAGATAGCAAATTCTTTGAGGAAGAAAGTTTATAATATCCAAAATTACAGTTTTTTAAAAAGAGAGCTGTTCAACAAAGGAAACATAAGACCTAATGTAATATCTAAACACAGAGGGAAAATGCTGGAGTGGATTGAAGCACATTATAAGTTTAATACAAAGATTTTAATTAACACATTTATAATAATATAGTACTTATTAGTATCAATGTTTTATTCAGGTGCTTTGTAGTACCCAGGGTGAATACTTAGGGGTATACTTTCCAATGACTCTCGCATCCTTTTGTACATTTTGTACAGTTAAAATCTGGTCAAAATGAAGATGGAGGAGAGCCTTGAGGAGATATGTATGAATAAGGAAAGGGAGAAATCCTGACTTGATTCACCACACCGTGGGATGACTCTGGGAAGTACCTTGCTCCCCTCAAATTGCTGAAGCTTTTCCCTGCTCTATTGGGAAATACCCAGTAGCACCTACTCCCAGCCCCATCCAGGGACCAGAAGGTTCAAGGGATTTGAGAGTTCCTAGTAGTAATACAGCACATGCTAGCAGGATTTGGTGGGGGCAATCTGGAAACCTGTATTTCACTGCTAATATTATTTCTATTGGAAAATGCCTTTGTGGTTCTAAATGACTTAAGAATAACTCTTCAGAGCACAACTCTTCCCCTAAAGTTGGAGACACTCTATCCACAGCTTTACCAAAAGTGCCATTTTCGGGGGCAGCTGGGTAGCTCAGTGGAGTGAGAGTCAGGCCTAGAGACAGGAGGTCCTAGGTTCAAACCCGGCCTCAGCCACTTCCCAGCTGTGTGACCCTGGGCAAGTCACTTGACCCCCATTGCCCACCCTTACCAATCTCCCACCTATGAGACAATACACCAAAGTACAAGGGTTTAAAAAAAAAAAAAAAAACAACAACAACAACAACAAAAGTGCCATTTTCCTGGTGACTGTGGTGTGGACATCTAAGAGCATCACCAAATCTAAGGGAAGGCTTGCTGCTCCTCTCCAGGCCACTCAAACCTGCAGGTCAGCTTGAGCAAGTGGCTTGGGAGAAGACTATGACTGACCCTGTGAGCTACAGAGAGAACACACGGATCCGGATTACAAGTTTAAAGCTTTTTCCATTAAACCCCGATGCCTCCTACACAGCCTTTAGAGAGTTACTTCTCAAAGTAACAATACTTGGGATCATCACAGCTCAGAACATAAGGAGAGAGAATCTTTCTGATACAGTTTAAGAAAACTGGCTCCAATACATGCAACCAATATTTTGTCAAATGAGGTAAACTAACACGTAAGGGAGCATTCTGAACAAACCAAGGGAGATGATTCATTAATAGATTCCTTTGGATTTGGAGAGTAAAAATCAATATTATGTAGATTTGGAACAATGAAAAGGGCTTACCTACTATGTCATTTCTCATCCCCTCTGTTATAGGTATTGGTTTAGCAGCATCTGGAGATATATATTTGGTAAAAGTATTCACTGCATCCCGTTCTATGCCTGAGGGAAAATAAACAAGAGGACAGCTTTAGAAATAAAAAAAGCTAGGGAAGCTAGATGGCTCAGTGAAGAGAAAACCAGGCCTAAAGACTGGAAGTCCAGGGTTCAAATGTGTGTCCATGGGCAAGTCACTGTTAATCCCCCTTGCTCAGCCCTTACTGCTCTTCTGCCTTGGAACTGATACTTTTATCAATTCTACAGGTTTAAAAAAAAAAAAAAAAAAAGAAGAAGCTTACTGCATAAGCACTAGCTGGATTTTAGTTACTCCTGACCTTCTACACAATCCCTTCCATGACTACATTGCTCTTTCTATATCTAGGTGATGACCATCTTTTTCATGTAAGCCTCATCTACTATATTTGCAACATATCCCATGCCAGTTGTACTAAGGCTCATCAATACCTAAGCACTTGCTATATTCAAAAGCAAATTGGGGGGGGGGGGGGGGGGGGCAGCTAGGTAGCTCAGTGGATTGAGAGCCAGGCCTAGAGACGGGAGGTCCCAGGTTCAAATCTGACCTCAGACACTTCCCAGATGTGTGACCCTGGGCAAGTCACTTGACCCCCATTGCCCACCCTTACCACTCTTCCACCTATGAGCCAATGCACAGAAGTTAAGGGTTTAAAAAAAAAAAGAAAAAAAAAAAAGCAAATGGGGGGCAGCTGGGTANTAGGTTCAAATCTGACCTCAGGCACTTCCCAGATGTGTGACCCTGGGCAAGTCACTTGACCCCCATTGCCCACCCTTACCACTCTTCCACCTATGAGCCAATGCACAGAAGTTAAGGGTTTAAAAAAAAAAAGAAAAAAAAAAAAGCAAATGGGGGGCAGCTGGGTAGCTCAGTGGATTGAGAGCCAGGCCTAGAGAGGAGAGGTCCTAGGTTCCAATCTGACCTCAGACACTTCTCAGCTGTGTGACCCTGGGCAAGTCACTCAACGCCCCCCCCCCACTGCTTTCCCTTACCACTCTTCTGCCTTGGAGCCAATACTGTGCTCCAATACTTACGGAAGGTAAGGGTTTAAAAAAAAAAAAAAAGCAAATGCAAATAAAAAAATTTTTTTTAAGTTCATAAAACTTTGCTGAAGGGGAGGAGAGAGCAAGGTCTGTATCCTATCACTTGAGATCATCTACTGGCTTTTGGGTTCACCTGCTAAATCAGTTCTGGAAATCATCCTTGTTCACCACAAGTGCTGACAAAAACTGCAGCCAGAGCTCAAAGCAACTAAAAACTCAGCCCCCAGGAACAAAAGCAGAGAAGCCCATTCTCATTCACAGGAACATTTCTGTGACAAAGCTCAGTGGGTAGAGTATGAATGGATTGCCCAATGACTTCCCAAAGATACAAAAGGGAACTTGTGGCAAATGTCATTCTAGGTAGCCTTGGACACAGGAATTCAAAGGAAACACTTTTTTGCTTATTCTTCACCAACTAAATGCTGACAATAGAGAAAAATCTATTTGAAGTAATAACAGGAACCAGTGTGGCTAATCATTATGATACTTGAGGTTAGCAGCAGTCTTCGGGAACAGAGGCTGCCAAAGGCCGAGAAGAGCTGGGTTATAATTTTTAAATAGCACTTTTCAGTGGCACAGGCATCTTTATCTGATGACTTAAGAATTTAGTAAAGGGACACTGATAATGCCCTTTTATTACCATATTACAAATGAGAGATTCAAGTCAAAAGATACTTTGGTCAAATTCCTAAAAGAAGAAAAAGAATATGGAAGAAATTGCTTATACATTTTTTTAAACTTTTAACTAAAACCCTGCCTTTGGGGAAGCTGGTGAAAAGAGAAGTTCACTGTAAGCATCTGAGGATGTTCAAGTGGGTTGAGCTCTTGCATTTTAACTTTCAGATCCCCTTCCTTCCACTTCAAAAACAAATCTCAATGCAAAAAAAAAAAAAAAAAATTGTGTGTTCCTATAGAATTGCCCAGAAGTTTTCATTTAATTTAGTTCAAATATAAAATTATTCCATTAAAATGAACACAAAAGCGGTATGTTAACCTGAAGCCTTTCTTTTCCATTCTTCATACTTCAGAATGTGCACCTTATTAAAAACCCCTCAAATCTTATGAAATCGAGTTGTCTCAAGTAACCAGGATGACATCTTATAGATATATCTTAGATTGTTTCTTTCAGAGAAGCACTAAGGAATCTTGAATTCCAATTGGAATATCAAAGCAAAAACAATGGAAAAGATCCACTTAGAGTATCATGTTATATAGAAGCAGTGCAGCTTATTGGATGTAGTTGGCCTCAAAATAAGAACTGGATTCAAGTCTCACCTCTTAAACATACCCACTAGCTATGTGACCTTGGGCAACTCAGTACTCTAGGCCAGAGGTTTCAAACTTACTGACCTCAGGTTGTAAGCTCATTAGACAAATCCAGATTAAAATATGATTGGAAATTTAAAAAAAAAAACACACAGATCGTGTTTATTGGTTTTCTAGGTCAATATTAGGCCTACAGGAGTTTCTTCCAATTTTGAGTTTGATATCATTGTCCCAGGTAACTCTGTGGGGCAGAGATCTCTATAATGATGGAAGGAATTTCCTCACCTGGAAGTTTTCCATATCCCTATCATATCATAGCTTACATTTTCTTTATTTGAAGTTAGCAATGTCTTTATTTTATATCATTTAAATATTCCTTTTTAGCACTGATAGTTGATGAAAAGATCCTTAAACACAAGCCTGGTTTCCTCAATAAGCAAACTTCAGAGTTATTAATATATATAAGAGGTTTTTTTAAAAAAGGTTTGAAACAGGAGACATCTAGCTAAAGAGTAGATTTTGTTTCAGGAGAAACATGGTCAGAAGAAGTTGGATTTGCTTCTCTGAGAAGAACGGCAGGAAGGCTGTATGCTAGTCAAAAAACTGGATTAAATACTGGCTATAAGACTTACTAGCTAAAAAAAAAAAAAAAAAAAAAAAAAAAAGACTTACTAGCTATAGCTACATAATACCGAGCAAATCACTTGAGCTTCAGTTTTCTTAGCTGTAAAATATGGAAAATAATAATTATACTAATTCACAGGGTTGTTGTGAGGGAAGTTGGCTAGAAAATGCTATATAAATGTGAGCTACTATTATTATTTATTCCAGTCATTTCTTACTACAGACATACTCCACTTTATTGTACTTTGTAGATTTTGAGTGTTACAAATTGAAGGTTTGAGCCAAACCTGTATTAAAAAGTCTACTGGGCACCATTTTTTCCAACAGTATGTGTCTTATGTCTGTGCCACATTTTGGCAATTCTCAAAATATTTCCAAGTTTTTCATTATTACCATATCTGTTCTGGTGATCTGTGATCAGAGATCTTGATGTTACTATTGTGACTGTTTTGGGACACTTCAAACCATGCCCATATAAGACTGTGAACTTAATGTGTGTGTTCCAAGAGCTCTACCAACCAGTAGTCCCTATCTCTTTCTTCTAAGGTCTCCCTATTCCCTGTGACCCAACAATACTGAAATTAAGCCAATTAATAATCCTACAAGGTCCTAAATGTTCAAGTAAAAGTATGTGGCAAATCTCATTGTTGTCTTATTTAAAGAAAATGCCCCAGCCACCTTATCAGTAACCACCATCTTGATCAGTCAGCAGCCTTAACATTGAAGTAAAACACTCCACCATCAAAAAAATTACAACTCGCTGAAGGCTCCGGTTTTTTAGTAAAGTATTTTTCAAATTAAGGTATATACATGATTAATTTTTTTATTAGACATTGTACTATTACACACTTGACAGACCACAGTATAAACATAACTTTTATATGCATTAGGAAACCAAAAAGTTCATGTGAATTGGTTTACTGTAATAGTCACTTTATTGCAGTGTCTAGAACTGCCCTTGCCCTCCCAATGTCTCCGAAGGTGTGCTGGTACTCTTAATATGCTGATACCTTTCTTGTTGGAGGTATGGTGAGGACATATCTTATCTCTATCTTGGTGGAGCAGTGGATAGAGCAGCAGGCCTGAAGATGGGGAGACTCATCTCCCTGAGTTCAAATCTGGCCTCAATACTTCCTAGCTGTTTGACCCTGGGCAAGTCATTTTGCCTTGTTTGCCTCAGTTTCCTTTTCTGTAAAATAAGCTGGAGAAGGAAAGGTTAACCACTCCAGCATGTTTGCCAAGAAAACCCAATCAGGGTTCTGAGGAGTTGGGCAAGACTGAAAGGACAGAACAACCACCTCTTCTTTCTCGATGAAGAATGCCTGCCCTCCTCTTTAGTGGAAGAAATATCATCATTTCTATTCTTCCATGCAGCCCACCACTCAGAAATAGCTGACAATTGAGTAGTACCTTCAAGTTCATAAAACACTTACTAAACAGCATCCCAGGAGACCCTCCCAAACTAGCAAGGTACATCCTACAGTATCACGAGAGCTCTCTCATACATGAGATGGAAGCTCAGAGTCCCACACCTTTTCCCAAGTTGCCCCATGAGTGTTAGAGGGGGATTTTAGTCTGGGTCTCTCCTGATTTTTTTCTAACTACATTACTCTCTCCTGAAGCTAAATGCTCTGTCCCTGAGTTACATACAAAATTAATTATCAATGAAGTAAGCTAAAAGAAAATTAACTTTAGGCAATTCTTGCTCTGCTCCACTATTTCTACCTGCTTTAAGCTGGCTGTTCATGCAATAGGAGTTAACAATTCTTTTTTGAAGGAAGTTGTAGAAAAGGAATCCTGTCACTATGAGCTCTCTCCATCATGCTTCTCTAACCAGACAATCATATGCCTTTTCCTAATTTAAAATCCTAACTGGTACTGCTTTTAACCACTCAGTAAAACCCCAAACTGCTGTTACCTCATTCTATTAAAGCACTAGGCAAAGCACAGAGACTTCCCATCCTTCATCATGAAAGGAGAAAAGATAATTGGGGGAAAGAAGGGAGGTAGATGAAGTATACTAGAAAGAACAGTGGATGTGAAGTCAGAAGACCTAGGTTCAAGCCTCAGTCTTTGCACATAACTAGAACGTGACCTTAGTCAAGCCACAGCTTCTTTGAGTCTTAGTCTCCTCCTCCACAAAAGAGAAATGATCACTTGCATTGCTGTGATGAAAGTTGCTGTGAAGGTTAAATAAGATCATGTATAGAAAATGTGTCAAATATATAAATTTATGCAGCTATTATTTTTTAATCATCAAAGTAAAAAAAAATTACATTTCTTTAACTACAGGCTTTCATTTTTGGGTTGCTCTGTGAATCCTGTTTCTCCCCATCCCCTTCAAAAAGATTGGAAGCAGTATTAGGTATGGTTTAAGATGAGGAAGATAATCAATCATTCCAGGTCTCTTCTTCCCCTACCCAAGTTTTGTTTAGGATAAAATTTTTACAAAGAAAGGAAAAAAAAAAACCCAACACCATATTACCTACTTACTTCTCATTAGTTTTCCTGATAATTCCTTTAGTGTGGAAGAAGGACTATTTCTATTTGATATTGTAAGTCTGGAAGAGTCTTGATGTTCCATAGAAACTTGAGTCCCTTCCTTGGACATGTCAAGATGGAGAGAAGGGGCATTATCTCTATCCTGGGAAGGCAGCAAGTGATTCTGAGCATTGCTAGTTCTGTTATTCATCTCTGTTCCTTTTGACTTGGTCATGAAGAACTGGACTGTAGAAGTCTCCAACCTCTGGTCAAGAAACTCAGATGGAAAAGATACTGTAGTTTCATGCCTTTTAGATGGAGAGAGTGGCTCTGCCAATGAGCTCTGTTTAACGGTATTCAGACTGTGTGCTCTTATGCGGGACCAGGTTGTAGAACGAAAACTTTCAGCCTCTAACCAGAATTTAACCAAATGTTCCATTCTCCGAAGTTCCATAAACTGAATAAAATAAGGAAGGGCAATACTGTCCTGCAGGACTTGTTCAAGAGTCTTCGAAAGACTTGATTTGGTCTCTTGAGTCTGATAGTCCAAACAAGATCTGCCTAAAAGACAAAGAGTAGCAAAGGGATTAGCAAAGGGGAAAAACAGCATTTAAGATAAGAGACCAGGCACCTTTAATAACAGAAGCACTGGCTATCTCCAATAAAATTTACTCTCAACTCAAATAGCTAGAGAAGTAATACATGTATTCATTTTCGGTAAAATAAAAAAAAGATGGGAACATCACAGAAAATAGGTGTGTTTTTTTTTTTTTTTAGTCAGAGAGGAAAGAAAAGAGTTGTTTCATAAGTGCATTAAATATTTTTCATACAAGTAGTTCCTTGTTAGCTAGTAATCCTCCTTACTCTTCCACTCAAAACTGAGATTTTATAATATATAAGAGAAAAAACCTTAATATTAGTTAAACAGATTATATCTAAATTTCCAATTCAGTCAATTCTCAAACACCAAAGGTTTATTGGCCTTTCCATTTACTCAGGGATCGGAGGTAACATTCAAATGTTCAGCCCACTTCTCTCCTTTGTGGCCATCAGCACTATTAGGTGTACATGTACTATAATGAAATATAAGTAGAGTATAAAGGAGTAACTGAAGAACTCTCCAGTCCCCATGAGTTGCTCCCCAAACAAATGAAGATAGAACAGGGCAGTAAGTGGTGAACTTTGAAGTGCCAAATAGAGCCACATAGAAATAAATGAAAGTTCACAACAGCTTTCTACAAGGTGACCTTTGAGAAATGGTCATATTAGGGAAGATCCTGAAGAAGAGAATAACAAAACAGACCTCCTCCCTCATTACCAACAAGTGCAGGGATACTAAAAAAGACAATAGCACATTTGTTAGATATTTTTCCTTAATTTTTTTTGTCACAAGGAAGGTTCAATCAGGAATTGGGGGTGTAGAGAAAACAACTATGATTTGAATATAAAATATTTTTAAAACCACAATCCAAAGTCAAATAGTTTTGGGGTTATCAGCATTGCCTCCATTAGTAAAGAGTCTGTCTTAGGGACATTTCTCATCTCCCAAAGTTGCCAAAAGTGAGCCTTGCAGAAAGTATCTATTCTTATCATACTAGATCACTAAATCTCAAGTTTATCCTAATACTCTCTCAAAAACTGGATGTTGCATCCTAACAAACTAAGCTCTTGGAGAATTAATTCTGTATTATGTAAAAGTAATGGGGTTCTATTTGGAAGGATTGAGCCTCAATATATGTATCAATATACCGTTTGACAAACTTCCTGTGGACATGTGGGGGACCTTGGAACTACATTTCCCGTGGTCCAACGGGTTTCCTGTTTTAGATGACGTCTTCAAGGTGAGGGACAGCTTTAAATATTGGGAAGTGGTTTTGAACTTCCTCTTTAGTCACCTGGGCGCTCGAAGATAAGAAAGGTAAAATGGCTGAGGCGATGTTGGAATAGGTTTCTTACAGGCGCGTGGTTGATTTATTCTATCAGCAATGGCTTTTATTAAAATACTATTCTCCCTTTTAATCTCGGCCTTCATCATTTTTAATAATAACAATTCTATCTGCTAGACTTCACCCGACTATAGCAAGTCTATGATTCATTCTTCTTATTTAAAACAGATGGTCACAAACACTTGCCTGCTCATTAGGGACCTGAAAGACTAGAAGGGCTGCATTTTTTCTTTTAACTCAGCTGACATCTTGTTAATGTCATCTCTGACACAGAATCAGCACACTGTCTCACCTATCACATCTGCAGATGCTACTTTGGAACAAATAAATTTCCAATTATTTCCCCAATTGCCTGAAGCATCACAGCACTCACAAAAGAAGTCACTTACCAAGGTCACCAAAATGAGCAGCTTCCATGTGACTGGGCTGTTTCTTAAGAGCAGCTGTCCTGCTACTTGAAAAAGAGTCCATGTTGGCAGAAATGGCATTGATTGCCACATGGCTTGGTCCGGCAGCCTCCAGTAAGGCATGATTTCTAGGGCTCTTCTGTGGGGAATGTACTGGTACTGCTGCTGCTGTAATTAAAAAAAAAAAAAAGTTTACCAGAAAACCCTGGATTTGATCATCTAGAAACCTAACACCTCTCCTAAGAGAGGAGAGTGATTTTGTCCTTTAATAAAAAAAAGTATATAACTTTCTTACCAGATAAAACTACATTTACATTAGGAATCACATTTTGAACACTGGCTTCTAAAGTTGTGGCACATTTTAAGGATGAAAGGCAACGCAGAGTTGGCATGAATTAGAAAGACCGGGGTTTAAGCTGAATACTGGTTTAAGACCCATACTGGTTGTATGAGCCTGGGCAAGGGTCTCTCCTTAACCTCTCCAGGCTTCAGGAAACTCAAACTTTTAGGGTGCAAAAGACAGTATCAATCAGCACTGGCAGAGGGAGTTTCCTCACCTGGGAGATCTCTATCCATCATGTCTCAAAAAGTGTAGTCTAGAGAACTCAAAGGACTCTTTCAAAGGATCTTCCAAGTCAAAACTATATTGATAATAATGCCAAGAAGTTTTAGTTTCAAATGTAAAAAGTATCAATAGATATAACCCACATAAAAAAAAAAAAAGATCATTAAAGGGTCTCAGGAAAGCAGCTAGATGGACCATTGGATAGATCACCAGGCCTGGAGTCAGGAGAACCTGGGTTCAAATTTCGCCTCAGACATTTCCTAGTTATGTGACTTTGGGCAAGTCACTTAACCAGCCTTTACCACTCTTCTGTTTTATTGATATCAAGACAGAAGGTAAGGGTTTAGAAAAAAAAAAGCGGGAGTGAGGGTAGGGGTGAGGGAGTTCCCGGGACCAAAATCCATCCCTATGTCCTAAGAACATCAGTTCTTGTTGTTGTAATACTACTTTGACCCTGTTCATAAGTTAATGAATTTGAACTAGGGCTTAAATAACATGTACACTTATATTCCTCACCCCAACAGCCAGTAAACACATCCCAAAGACCAGCAGGTTGAATTTTAGTGTTGTTTACATTCCTGGTATAGCTAATCCCTATGAGTAACTAAATTACTAGTCCACAACTGCTTGCCAATAATGAGAGAAACTTATCAGTTAGTTGACACCAAAAAATGGGGCAAAATCATACAGGGTGTGTCCAGACATTCTGTGTATTGGTCACAGCTAATTTTCTAGGTGCCAAAGTTAATAAATTCACTTTTTCCCTTGAATCTAAGCAAATGAGAACTAAAGAAGTCTTAAAAAATCTTCTTAAGATTCAGTGATATCTATGCTGTTGTTTGTCCTTTATTTTCAAAGAGGACTAAAGACATCATGGGGTAATGTCTTGACTTGCTGGTAAATTGGATTTAAGTGAGGCAGAGTTACACAAAATCGGCAGTCTTTCTCTTCCAGTCATCTAAATTCAGTGGCAGGACAAAAGTCAGGATGACTGTCATGGCTGGATGACCTTGGCTTCTTCGACCAAGCCTTAAGCCCTCCACAGCTCCTGCTTCCACTATCTTGATGGTCATTGGAACAAACTGTTGTCATCTGCCCCTTTTGCTAGAAGTTTTTACATGTTTAGGGTAGTCATCGCCCCAAGTTATTGACAGATTTGAGGCCTGTCCATTTCCCTCAACCTGATTTAACCTGTCAACTGAGACTGGAGGTTAAAGTTGTTGGAACTTCATGCTAGTAATGCCAAGGTTCAATCCCCATAATAGCCAGATGTCTATGCAAGAAAAAAAAAATTCAAAGAATGAACACACCCCAGAACTGGGGATGTGAGAAATCATTTCCTATTCTGTTGCAGGATAGTTGATAATAAAGATTAAAAACAGTACTTGAGCCTTTTTCTCTGCCCTCCTCCTCCTCTCCTGGAAGCACCCACTCCAGGCTTCATGGCCTGTCCTATCCTGCTCTTTCTCTTCCTCCTCTCTAGTCCTGAATGGTCCCTGATACAGCTAAATGCTCACTCCAGTCTGCAGTCTTTTCTTTGCAGAATGTTTCCATTCTTGTGGCTTCAACTATCATTTTGAGAACTGATGATTTCCCAATCTACATTTCTGGTCCTGTCCCCTGGCATGACCATTTGGATGGTATGTTCAAAAGCAAATAACTCATCTTTCCTCTTGTCTCCTGATGGTACTGCCATTCCTCCAGGATCCCAAGTTTCAGAATTTAGAGATATCTTTGATTCATTTCCTTCAATTCCAGCACCAAAATCCTACTTATTTTCTCTTCTCCCTTTCTTCTTTTCTATTCCCAAAATCACTACTTTGAGTCTAACCCTTTATCACTTTGTTCTTGGATTACTCAGGAATTTTGCCTCCCTGATTCCCCACTATAATGCATCCTGTTTTGTAAAATTAATCTTCCTCACTCAAAAACTTTCAGTGGCCCCTCATTTTAGTCACTAAATATAAACCTCTCTAGCTAGTCTTCAAAGCTTGACCCAATCAGTCCCTACATATTACAAACTTGAGGCTTCAATAGTCCCCAATATATATCTTCTGCTCTATTGAGGCCTATCTCATGAAAACATCCTGTTCTAGCCTGCTTCTCATGTCATTAACGTTGCTCTCTTTACCTAGAATGGTTGTACCTTTGCCTCTCAAAATCTATCCCAACCTTCAAAGGCCTAGGTCAAGCCCCATTTTCTCCATGAAAACCTTCCCTGACTATATCTTTCACGAATCTCCTCCCTTAAAATGATTAACAGCTCCTATCACAATCTGACACAGTTAAGTTAATTCATTCAGCAGTATTTTTGAACATCCACAGCAAAATACATAAAGGATTTAGGAAGCTGAAAATCCCTTCTTTGATCACAATTTTCTCTCCTTCTATCTCTCTTTGTCTCAATTCTCCTAAACCTACTTTTGGCCTTCTCTATAACCTCTAATAACTCAATTCCTCCCTCTTCTCCTAGTGTACGGCCTATACTCACTTCACAGACCCTTAGCTCATCTATACCCTTAAAATGTCCTGCCATACCCTTCCATATCCTCCACCCAAGATTATCCCCATATTCCATCTTGAAGCTGCAGAAAGTCTCTGGAGAAACTCACACAACTTCTTACCTAAACTCAACCTGGACTTCAGTGCTGCAACATGATTTTATATTATCCTCACTGATTCTCTAGCACACCCTGCAGTAGCTCTTCCAAACTTTTTCAAGCCCCTAATGCCAACCCAAGCCCCTCCCTAACTGAGGATTTTGTTTCCTACTTTATTGAGAAAGAAGAGGCTTTCCACTGCATAAGTCCAAAATTTGGATTCTAATTCTCTGCTTCATCATCATGTCACCTGCAAATAGGAATACTTTTGTCTCCTCTTTGCCAAAACTTGTGCCTGTATTTCTCTAGTCTACTATTTCCAGAACTAAGCAATTAGCTGGGTTTTTGGAGGGTAGTGGAGGATGGGAGAAGGGTATCCTTTCTTTACCTGTGCTTGTTGGGAAAGATCTAGTACTTCTCCATTGCAAATAATGCTAATTTTGGTTATCAATCAGTAAGCACACAGCTTGACCCTAGGAATACAGACAGAAAAAAATTAAACAATCCCTACTCTCATGGAGTTTACATCCTATCAAGGGAGATAACAAGTACATGTATAAGTACAAAAAAAAATCAATATACACAGTAGTTAAATACAAAATAATAGGGGGAGAGAAGAGATAAGTTGCAGAAGGGGGGAAAACTCAAGAAAGGTTTTAGGTATAAGATACAGCTGCCTCTTGAAAGGTAGAGGATTTTTGAGACCACAGTGAAGTGAATATACTCCAGGCATGAGAGATGGTCAGTGTAAAAGCATCAAGATGAGAGATGGAGTGTATGAAGAACAGAGAGAAGTTTGGTTAGAATGTAGAATTTGGGAAGAAGAATCAAATCCCTCTTCCTCCTCCTTACACGCTGGATTGGTTTTTCATCCATGTCCTAGGCTCTGTTCTGGTTCCTCTTTTCTTTTTACTTGGACTTTTTACCTTGGTCTCATTGGCTCCCAATAGCTCAATCATCATCTCTACAAAGGTGTGTGTGTGTGTGCGTGCTTGATCCCTCATCACCAACTACCCACCATCTTTCACCCTAAACCCTCTTCCCTCTTTCAAAATTCCCCAATGCTACCAAAGGATCCCTTATCCTTCCTGCCTCTCAGGATTGTTGTTTTAGTATTAACCTGGGGTCAAATCTTCCCCTTAGTCAACTCCTTCCCCTTTCACATCCAATCCTTCTCTCCACTTACACAGCTACTGCCTCTTAAAGTTCCTCTTTCCCTTAAGAAGTAATTCTTCTGCATGAAGCCTTTCTTCACCCCTCCCTCTCACTCTACTTTGTATTTAAGTATTTTGAATATATTTTCAGCTATTAAGTTATTTGTGCTCCATTTATTTTTATGGTATCTGTTATCTCTCCCATTAAAATGTAAACTCATTGTGAGGGAGGATGGTTTCATTCTTTGTACCTTTATGCCTAGCACCTAACAAGCACATGGCACATTTGTATATTTGTTTGGAGTTTTTTGTCTTAAAAAAGTTTTTCTTTCTTTCTTTTTTTTTTACTATAACCATAATTTACCTCTCCCCTTCCCAGACAACCATCCCATATAACAAATGACCTGTAAGTTAACAAGCATTTACTAAGTACCTACTGTGTGCCAGGCACTCTGCCATATGCTTGATACAAAGAAAGGCAAAAACACACCTTGTCCCAAGGAGCTCACAGTCTAATGGGAGAGACGACATGCAAACAATGATGTGTGAATGAGATTTATAAGGATAAACTGGAAATAATCTAAGTTAGCTGGATCTAATTAGTTTAAAATTAAATGTACTTTTCAATACTGTTTTAAATTTAAAATAACCAAGGTCGAATACAATATTCTTCCATAAAAGACCTTGAGGCAGTATGGAGGTAATCTTGTTTTCTTCAAAGGCTATGCATCTGAACTACACAGTGTAACTATGTTCCAACAGGCCCCACAGCCAGATGTAAAGGCTCTAAGAGACAGTTCTGTCATCCAAAGACCAACCAAGTGAAAAATATTCCCAGAAGAAAGGTTATCTAAGAATTTCTGACCAAAGAAAATTATCTATCTCTATTTAAGGCTGTAAGAGTTTCTACTGGCATCATCAATAAGCATGCATGCTACAGGTATCCTTTCCACATAATGAAAGTTAGAGGCACACCCCCATCATCTGGAAAATCCACATGAAAATTTTTTGACCTTCCCTTTGTACCAGAGAAGACATCTGAATTCATTCTTTCTTCCTTCTTTCCTTTCTTTTTTATGGAGTATTTACAGTACCTTAATATAAAATTTGGGTTAAGTATTTGGTCATGAGCTATATGTAGGTCAATCCTAAGACAGCTTTATTTTAGACTTTCTGTGTTGTCTGTTGGCTGTGTTCTTTTCACAAACTTTAACTTTTTACTTATTTTAACTTTTAAAAAGAAATTCAGTGTATTTATGCTATTAAAAGACAAAATACACAGATAATATACAATAGTAGATATGTATCTTATACATTTCAGAGTTTCTAAGTTTTTTTCTGTGTTGTCTGCTGGCCTTCATGTGTTGTTCACGACTTCCACAAAACTCCCCCAAAATTCCCATTTAATTTCTTATGCTGACTCAATGCATGTCAAAAATGCAATGGGAAAAGGATATCTATAGTGAAAATTTCACCTCATGCCCAACAAATTAGAAAAGGTAACAAAAGATGGAAATAATCAATATTGGGCAGGGGGTACAGCTCGGTGGCTCAGTGCTTTGAGAGCCAGGTCTAGAGACAGGAGGTTCAAATCTGGCCTCAGACACTTCCTTAGCTGTGTGATCCTGGGCAAGTTGTTTAACTACCATTGCCTAGCCCTTACCACTCTTCTGCCTTGGAACCACTACATGGTATTGATTCTAAGATGAAAGGTAATGGTACGTATGTATGTAGGTGTATTAAAGTGACTATATTATCTGGAGCTGTGAATTTGTCCAATCATTCTGGAAATAAAATTGGAATTTTAAAATTGTGATTAAAATTTCCATTCCCTTTGAATCAGATCCCATTGCTAAGCATATTATTGCCCACCCCCTTCCCCACAGATCTGACAGAAAGATCTCAAATATGCCAAAATATTCATAGTAGCACCTGCTGTGTTAATAAAGAACTGACAACAAAGTAGATACATGTCAATTGGGAAATGGCTAAAGAAACTTGTGGCAAACTGTAAAGGAATATTCTGGCACCATATGAAATGATGAATATGAAAACTTCAGAGGCATGGGGAGACTCAGATGAACTGCCAGAGTGAAGTAAGCACAGTGTCTGAGACAATAAAGAGAAAATCAAAGCAAGTCCAGAATTGTCTATAAGTATCAATGACCAGGCTTGTCCCAGGAGACATTTCACAAGCAGTCAGACTTGAGCCATGATTGGCCACTGAGTTTTGTTCAACTTTTATTTCTTCTTCCTTTGGTACTCTTTGTTTCAAAGAATAGCTCTCTGGGGTGGAGATTTGTAAATAAAAGTAATGTATAAACAAAATATAGCAATGACTTTTTTTTTTTAATAAGTTGACTTGTATGGAGCAATTAAGCAAGGTGGAAAATGTTCTTATGCAGTCAATGTATTACATTGTATTACATACAATTTAATACAATGAAATTTCGTTGAACTTACCTTTAATTGCCTTTACATCTGTGGCCTTGTCTTGTTCTTTGCCTTTCACTATAAAATAAAAGAATCATTATCAAACACTGAAGTAAAACAGAGAACTCAAATATTGTACTTTTGCAATTAAATGGATGGACCATAGTCCATCTGCTGTTTCAAACAAATGGAACCTCTAATTTTCAAAGACAGAAATATGCACATAACTAGCTCAGGAATTCAGGGGCCTCTCTGATACCTTTTTAAGCTTTATAAAAACTCACCTATAAAAAGAGTATATGTTGAACCCTATAGGTAGGTGACTAAGGTCCCTCCTTGATCTTTATCTCATGATCACATGAGTCCTCATTTCTGGACTAGCTGCTACTACTCTGGGACTTCTTTTGATTTCCTACAATCCCACCTTGCTGGCTCCCTCCACAGCCTCTTTTAGCTTCCTTTTATGTTTTGTATTCCTCTATTAATTGTAAGCTCCTTGAAAGCAAAGGATTCTCTCTCTTTTTTTTTAAATCCCTTTGAATCAATACTGTGTTATTCCAGACAGAAGAAATGTAAGGGCTAAGCAATGGGGGTTAAGTGATTTGCCCAGGGTCACTAAACTAGGAAGTATCTGAGGCCAAATTTGAACCCAGGACCATCTGTCTCTAGGCCTGGTTCTAAATTTACTGAGTCACCGAGATGCTCCTGGAATTGTTCTTTTTTTTCTTTAACAAATTTTTATCCCTAGCAATTAAATGTTTATTGATTGGTTGATGTCTTAAAATAGCACTTTTCTTAATAGAACTACTTTCTAATTTATAATTTCTTAAAAAGAAAGGAAAAGATGTCCATTCATATAATAATTATAAAATTACAGAATCTCAAGAGCTGGCAGAGACCTCGGAGGACATCTAATCCAATCCCATCTATCCAGGATCCAAGAATTCCCTTCACAGCATTCTTGATTGTTGTCTAGCAGCAGGAAGCACATAAACTCCAGTTAGGTCTTTCTACTTCCTCTTTATAAAATCACTTAATATAAATTCCCCTTGTATAAAATTACTATCTCTAATCCCTATTGATTGAAAAGAAACATTCACATAGTAACTAGGGAAACAGTAGTACAAGTTTAATTCACTGACTCAAATGTTTGAAGATTAAGTCACTGAAGCTAGATGAATTTGTAATTTGAAGCATGAATTTGTAATGGTCCAAAAAGTATGCATAGAATATGCAGTTCAATGACTTTTACCAACAATGTTCAGTAGAGCAGAGAACATGAACACACTGAAAAGCATTCTCTGAAAATAAAGCCCCATATTCCTATGGTGGCTAGAAAATAATACAAAAATACACACCCCGTGGCACTCCCATGAACAGAAATAGCTATGGAAAGGAAAACACCACCCCTAAGGCCAGTGTATGGATTGGTTAAAACTTAAGGTATTAAACTAGAAGTGGACCTAATTGAAAAATAAGAATTCACATCCACACTTCCTATTCTCAATCTTCTCTAGCTTCCTAGTAAGTACAGGTCAGGTAAGGCTGAAGAAGCCAAGAATTGTGGCTAGCAATTCAACAAGGAACTGGACAGGGCTAGGTTTGGATAGATCTCCAACTTAGAATAGACAGCTAGGCTAAAAGAATAATGGTGAGAAGGGAAAGTAAAGAGTCTGGAAATGAGCACTGATATGGCCATTTATGTGGGAACTGAATGTCCAATGTCCAAAGCCAGATAAACTGGTTTGAGTGACTCCAGGTAAAATACTAACAGAAAGAAAGGAAGACCACAGCCTGAGTTCCCTGAAAAGCCATCCAACATCCATTATTTATACCAACACTCAATTTCTGAAAATTAATACTACAAAAGATTTGTGATCTCACCAATATGGCTATTTTCTCCAACAAAGCAGGCCATATATTCTATCCATGCCCATCTATAGCCTTCCACAGCTCCAAAGACAGGTAGCTCATCCAAAAAAACTAGACAGAAATCTCTCTCTTGTTCCTTTGATATCACAAGGATACCAATAGAATATATGGACTATCTTTAAAAAAATGCCCAAAATTATTTTTAATCCCTCTTCTATTCCCTGCAGAAATTGAACCCCACCTTGACAAGGTTGAATACCACTTTGTAATTTTATTTGTTAGTGAGCTGCCATAACTATTTATCATCAACTAGTCAGCCCCTCATGCTTAACAGCACAACCTATTTTATGGACCATCCCTGAAACCTTTTCAGCATACTACACAGAGGAGGAGAAACTTACGGGTTATCTAGTTCAACAGAATGAGGATTGATCACTATCAATATCAAAGAAATTCAACAAAGAAGTTCCCATCATGTGTTAGAGAACATATAAAACAAATGACAATTACCCATAGCATCACACAGATCTTATATGTGATGTCTGAAAAGAAAAAAAAAACGGTTCTGTCAAAATTCATCAAAAGTATATACTTCTTGAAGGCCCCTGTGTTTACTGTCAAGGAACCAGCCTAAATTAAAGAGAGGTTCATAACCAGGTTAGGCACAATGAGAATTGTTGAGGCCCAAAAAAATTGTCAAAGACCACCAAAATCACGGAGGAACTTTTGTCTACATATGCATAAAGACTATTCATGCCAGTGAAGTTAGACATCCATGAAGTAATGAAATATTTTGATGTTTTATCTTCATTTCCCAAACTGCAAAGCCAGATCAATGCTATCACACCTTCCCAGTAGACGTGGACTAAACAGCCTACAGACACCAAAACGAAGCTAAGGCATCATCCAGCCCCCAAAACACAACATCTTCAGTTTCAAACTTTTTGAGAATGTTATAAAAGCATCATTTTCCACTTCTCTGTCTGAGGCACACTAGCTGGAACAAATCCTAAAAGAAATGCCTAATATCCAGAGTTGCAGACATGCTATCATGGGATTCACATGTAAAAGACTGGATGATCATTTAAATAGAGCTCATGAGTACATGTGATCCACCACAAGAAAATTAAATAGGACAAATACTTAATTGGCCTGAATCTCTGTGAATAAGTAAAAAGTTCATTTGTTTTCATTCCCATGAAGATAAGATACATAAATTTACAGGGTAACGTGGCAATAGTGTATTTTCAGCTTGAAGGAACCTGAGAAGTCATCTGTCCAACTTCTTTATTTTATGGATAAGGAAATGAAGGCTCAGAAAATGACCCATCCAAGATTACATACATGGTAAGAGCCAGGATCATCAGACAAATTCAACTCTCTTCCCTTCATACTCTGCTGCTACTCTTACCCGTGTGGACACGGCACATCCTGTTAAAAAGAATGTAAGGTCCTTGAGAGCAGGGCAGGGTCATTTTTTTAAAATCCCATATCCCAAATCCTCTGGCCAATACGTTGAATGTAGTAGGAACTTAAATGCTGAATCAAAAAAATGGAAATACTGGGAAGTCTGAGGGAAAAGATTGCAGCAAATGTGCTAGAGATCTTAAATTCACAGATCAACAAGCATTTATTAAAACACTTATGTGCCAGGCACTAGGGAATACAAAGGCATTTCCTACCCTCAAGTACCACACACACTATCATGTACATATGTAAATAAGATATACATACTAAAAGGATGAATTGTATGTAGATAAGATTTTTTTTTAAACCCTTACCTTCAGTCTTAGAATCAATACTGTGTATTAGTACCAAGACACAAAAATGATAAGGGCTAGGCAATGGGGACTAAGTGACTTGCTCAGGGTCACAGAGCTAGGAAGTGTCTGAGGCCAGATTTGAACCTAGGACCTCCTGTCTCTAGGTCTAGTTCTTAATCCACTGAACCACCCAGCTGCCCCTAAGATTTTTTTCTAATTACTGTGTTAATTACTTTTAAGGTTCAAAACATGAACTATTTAAATATAGGTTAAGTTGGCTAAGGGAGCAAACAGCTCAAAACTTTCCATTAATAGTAAGAGTACTTAAAATAAATCGTGTGATCACAGTTTTGCTAGGGTGTCTTTATGAACACTTTAATGAGAGGGAGGAAAGGGGGAAGATATCAAAGTTTGCTGATGAATTGACAAGATTCAACCTCAACAGGGGGCAAGATTCTCTGAATATCACAATGCTGTTATTGAGAGGGTTAAGGGCCAGGATTCATCAGTAGTCACTCTCCAAATCAATATAGTTCATAAAGGCTTCAACGGCTGGGTAAGTATGGCAAAAATTAGGTTTATATCAGTATCTCATACCCTATACCAAGATAAGGTCAAAAGAGGTGTATGATTTAGACATAAAGAGTGACCTTATTACTAAATCAGGGAAACAGAATAGTTTACCTGTCAGACTCGTGGAAAAGGAAAGAACTTATGACCAAACAAGAGATAGAAAATGTTACAAGATGTAAAATGAATAATTTTTATTATATTAAATTTTAAAAGTTTTGTACAGACAAAACCAGTGCAACCAAAATTAAAAGGGAAACAAACTGGGAAATTTTCTCTGATAAAGGTCTCATTTCTCAAACATATAAAAACTAAGATAAATTTACAAGAATACAAGTTATTCCCCAATTGACAAATGGTCAAAGGATATGAACAGGCAGTTTTCAGATGAAGAAATCAAACCTATCAATACTCATATGAAAAAATGTTCTAAATCCCTCTTGATTAGAGAAATGCAAATTAAAACAATTATGAAGCACCATCTCACATCTATTAGATTGGCTAATATGGCAGAAAAGGTAAAAAATGAATTTTGGAGGGGATGTGGCAAAATTGGGACACTAACACATTGCTAATGGAGTTGTGAAATGATCCAACCATTCTGAAGGGTCATTTGGAATTATGCCCAAAGGGCTATAGAACAATGCATACCCTTTGATCCAGTAATTGCACTACTAGGTCTGTATCCCAAAGAGATTTTTTTTTTAATGGAAAAGGATGTTTGTACAAAACTATTTACAGCGGTCCTTTTTGTGGTGGCAAAGAATTAGAAACTGAAGAGATCTCTCTCAATTGGGGAATGGCTGAACAAATTGTGGTATATTGGGGGTGATGGAATACTATTGTGCTATGAGGAATTATGACCAGGATGATTTCAGAAAGAGCAGGAAAGATCTACATGAAATGATGCAGAGTGAAATAAGCAGAAGCAGGAAAACACTGTATACAATAACAACAACACTGTGAACGATCAAATGTGATAGACTTGGCTACTATCAGCAATACCATGATCCAGAACAATTCTGAGGGACTTATGAAAAAGAATGCTATCCACCTTCAGAGAATGAATTGTTGTTGGAGTAGGAATGCCAATGTAAGCATATGATTTTTCACTTGTTTATTTGGGTATATGTTTTAGGGTTTTAGAAGATTATTCACTTACAAAATGAATAATATGGAAATAGGTTTTGCATGATAATACATATATAACCCAGATTGAAATTGCTTACCAGCTCTGGTAGGAAGGAGGGAAGGAGACTCTTTGGATCATAAAACTTCAGAAAACTTATGTGGAATTTTGTTTTACGTGTAATTGGTTAAAAAAAAAAAAAACAACATAAAACACTGAAAAAAAATATAGGGCTTCCTCAACTCACTTATTCTTAACTTCCTAGTGCTCATTACACAGTGCCTACTACAGTACTCTTCCAGTTTATCTGTCTATATCTATTCATTAAACAAATATGGAGTATAGCAAATCCTATCATAATACATTTCAAAAAACGAGAATCTGTTCCAATGTGACTGGTCTATTGAGGAATATTTTAGATATAACATGAATGCATTATCTTTGTTGAGAAACAGCAAGAATGCATTTAAACTGCCCCACTTCACAGTAACTTCTGAGCTGCAAACCTAATGATGCCCACTTGCACAAGCAAAATTCAGGTCTTTGTCAAAGTGTCATTTTTATGTTGTATATATTCTGGTGCAGTAGGAGCTACTGATAGAAGAGGGGCAAGTAACCTAGATCATCCCCAACTTACTTCTGGAGAGGGGACTAGTGTGTATTTAACACTAGAAAAGATGCTACTGTTTTATTAGGTCCTATCACTTACAAAGTTTTTGGTGGCAGAGCAAGGTGGCACAATAGATACAAAATTGGGCTTAGAATCAGGACATCTTCATGAACTCAAATCTAGCCTAAGACATTTACTAGCTATATGACTCTGGGCAAGTCACTTAACCCTGTTTGCCTTAGTTTCCTCATCTGTAAAATGAGCTGGATTAGGAAATGGCAAACCATTCCAAAATCTTTGCCAAGAAAATGGGGTCGCAAAGAGTCGGACATGACTAAGACAACTGAACAACAAAGATGAAGCTTTTCAGTGTTGTTCCCCTAAGTTTGGTGGTTTTTATCACTCCATGCTTTGGGGGATTGCCTACATCAGGTTATGAACTAATTGAAACTAACTATACCTGATCTGTGCAAGACACTATGGCAGACAGAACACTCCGAGAGTAACACAAAAAAAATAAGATGTGTTTCCTGTCTTCATGGAGCTGACAGCCTGAACTCTGAAATACTTCCTATACCAACACCAGTTATTTTAAGCACCACTTTCATGACACCATTCCTCTACACAAGGACAGCTGGAAGCTTCCTACAGCCTATAATGTTTAACTTCAATTCTACTGACCTTCTATCCCAGGTACAGCTAAAATAATTTCCTTGTCATCTCCCAGGCATGATGAACAGGCTAACAGATATCCATCCTTTTCCTCAGATATCCATCCATCCTATTCCACTCTTCCTCAGAAAACCCTTTCTAATTTTTGTCCATTTACAAACATCACTTTCTCCAAAGATTCACATCAAAATTCATATCCCTCAAGGTGAATTCCATCTGGTTAATTCTATCTGCCTTTTGTCACTCAAAAGCTAACTCAGCATTTTCTAATTCCACTGCATATTGTACAGTATCAATGAATACTTGGTGATCTGTTGATTTGTCTTTAGAATTTTCCACTCTTTCTTGTATGTGCCATCTTTTTATACATCTTAATTCCTTTGTATCTCCTACACAGCATTTAGTACAATGCTCAAAACATATCAGACCTTCAAATGCTTATTGGCTAGGAGACTTAACAGAGACTATTTTTAATCTTGATTTAGTCACTGCATTCTGTTACAAATAAGCTAAAAGCATACTATCCTAAATAAGAATTTTACAAGATGGTAGCTTGATTGGAAGCCTACTAGGAAATGACAGGACACATTAGATCTCGCTCTTCCATCCTCCAACCAAAACTTACCAACCATTTAAACATACTCCAAAAGTTCTAAAAGGGCCAGAACCCAGTAGAAAAAAGCTGCCACTTGGAGCATTTGGTCTTTAAGTTTTCAAAAGCAAAAACAAAGTCAGAGTCACAGAGATAAGCAAGAGTACTGGAACTGTCAAAGAAGTCCATCCATGTTACTTCTTTAAAGGCAGACATATTAAGTACCCCTTAGGACAAAGAGAGTACCTTACAATTTTCATACATCCTCCTATTCTTACAACAACTATATGAAAAAGCCAAGACAAGGATTATCAATCCTATTTTATAAATAAACAGGCTCAAAGATTTTAACTACCATCCAAATCTAAGTGGTTAGTAAATAGTGGAGCCAGAACAAGAATAAGCCTGAGCCTCTGACACCCCCCCCCACCCCTCTTCAATACCATCTTGTACTTCTCAAGGAGGAGGACAAGAACTTCCTTCATCTCATGCTGAAAGACCTACATATGAGGATGCAACCACTGTGGTAGAAAAACAAATTAGAGGTGAAGAAGCATGAGAGCACTTCTGGGAAGCTCTGATATCCACACCCTCAGACATCAGAGTAGCAGAATAATTGTATCCCAGAAAAGATACAATTCTATGCACAATCATGAGCAACCCCTATTTTTGTGTTGTTTGAGTTGCATTCAGGGTTTTTGAAATGTTGCTTGGGTTTGTTTTTCAGAGTTGTTGGTACAGCCTTTCACTGGTCCTTATTCATGAATATTGCTTTTATATGATGGAATTTTTAAAAAGATCATTACCAACACAAGAATAGACAGATTGGTTGGATAGGAACCTTCTTGTGCCAAAATTTTAAAAGCTGCCAGAATCCCCACGGACTAACCAGGCCAAAAAATAGAGAAACAAAAAAACCTAAAGCATATTTTTCCTCCTGCCTGCTCAGAATCATAGCACCAGGAATCTGCATGGCGGGGCCCAGGAGGAATATCAATCACTATCTCAAGGATTTGTTACAGTGTCCTAAGCATAAGTGAACTCTAATTTCCATATTAAGTTTATATTCTCTCATTAAAAGCAAAGTAAACATCAATATAATTATAACGGTAGTGGGCAATTTGCTATTTCCTATATAGTCAATAAACAGTAAGCTCCTGTATGTCACTAAAAGCATTAAAAATTAAAGGATATACATGATATACATGGCCATATAGTGAAAGCTTCCTCAGATTTAAGTGAATCATGGCACTCAATAAAACTGATTCCTCTGATCTAAAGGATTAAAATATCCTAAGAGATTCAGATAATACCAGATGTTTCACAAATTTACTCTCATATTGCTTTGGCATTTAAACCATATTTGTGATCACGACTAAATGCCTTAGCAGCCAGATCAAAGGTTGAAAAATGCTTACTGGGAGCAAATATGTTGTCAAACAATTGGTATAGTTCTTGGAACTGAAGAAAATATTTCCAGAGCGCTTGTAATAAGAGTTCAATTGTTATAGCTGTCTCAAGTTCCCAGGAGGTGAACATTTATATATCTATTAAACAAATAGAATTACAATCAAACCTTCGAAAGCAACTTCAGTGTATCTGTTTAAATGAAATAATTTACTCAAAGATCTACTTCCAGCACAATTTCTGAATAAGCAATGATGCAGACAAATTCAAAACTGCTATTTCAATTTTGGCAAGTATTCAATTCAAACCATTTCCTGGATTTAGATGGGCAAAAGAATGCCTGCATATAGACAAATTATTTTCTAGCCCTCCTGTTTACATGCTGGGATTGAAAATACTTAGTGGATACTGTTCTTTTCTTTATACAGTATCTTTCTTCCATCTTAACTGGTGACTGAACATAAAACAGAATTCATTCTTAATTACAAAAGTTACATTACCTCTAGATTTCAATAACCACTATGAAAAATGTTTTTAAAATGTTTTTTAAAATCTCAGATGTAGGATAAGGTTAAAGAATTGTTTTTAGAAAAAGTTTCCATTACTTGGTTCCTTTGCCATGTCCATATAAAATGCATCCTGTGCAATCATCTTTGACTCAATTCAAAATACTACAAACAAGTCATTCATAAACCACTGGCCTGGGAAAACTTCCAAAACCCATCAATAAAACAAGACTAGTCCTTAGAATGAAGACTTTACACTGCAAAGCAAGAAAGCATATTTAAAATTTTTAAAGACTACCTAACAGGTATCCTGGCCTCCACATCTATACAAATCCCTTCTACAATATCAGTCGGTCAGCTATTTGGAAAGAGTAAAAATGGAAAAGACAATCAGAATTAGCAACTCAGCTTTCTGTACTTAAAGACAATGGTTTGCATTTTTTGGGGGGAGAGAAACATTTGGTCTGAAATCATGTTATAAATAGTGCAGCAGGATAATTTCCTAAGCCAGATACTCTCTGAAACTAGAAAGTTTAGTCTGTAAACTAAAGCAAAAAACATTTAGGACAGATACAAAACTCTCCTTCTAAAGATGAAATGAGAATATCACCCCAGGTGAGGGTGGAAGGACAAGAAGACAAATATATAAAGAAATTGGGACCATTCAATTTTTTTCTAAGTATTCTCTCACTTCCCTTTGGTCTTGTTACTACAGAACTAGTAATAAAATTGGACAACAACCATTTGGTATTTAATATTTTAAGTGAGAGTGGTGTGTTAATTCCCTTGGAAGTTAGGTTCCTGACTTTCAATTGTTCCTAATACCACTAAGAAAGGAGTTACTTTTTTCTAGGAGAAGTTGTTAATTAAAAGAGGAATATAAACTCTGCTCACATTGCCATTCCCTCCACTTAACTACAACTAGCACCTCCAATTAAAATTTTGTAGACTTACAATCTTTTCAAGTATATATACCAACATTAGGGTTACGATTCTAAGTATATTATTAAACAGAAAAGAAGACCTATCTGCACAAAAATATTCATAGCAGCTTCATAATAGCCAAAAAGAAAAACTAAAAATGGCATAACTCTTCTGGGAATGGCAGTTTAAATTATAGTAGTATATAATTGTAAATAGTACTACTAAAAAGTTAAAAATGAAAACAAACAATGTAGAAAACCGTGTAAATCAAGTAGAGTGATAACAGTAGAATTAGAATACCTATACCACACTAAGACATTTTTAAAAAACCTACTAAAGGGGCCAGCTGCCTAGCTCAGTGGATTGAGAGTCAGGCCTCGAGATGGGAGGTCCTAGGTTCAAATGTGGTCTCAGACACTTCCCAGCTATGTGACCCTGGGCAAGTCACTTAACTCCCACTGCCTAGCCCTCCCTTACCACTCTTCTGGCTTAGAGCCAATACACAGTATTGATTCCAAGACAGATAGTAAGGGTTTAAAAAACAAAACCTACTAAAAATACCAAAATGTTAAAAGTATACAGATAGAAAAGAAAGGAAAGAATGAAAATAAATTATTTTGTAACAAAAAAATGCTTTCAGTCTAAAAAGTATACATATAGCTTCAAAATGAGTAAAAAAGAAAAAATTTAATTTTGACTGATTACACAAATTTTAAATCCAGCTTAATGCTTCATCTCAATTCTAAGAAACAATGACTAGACCACACAATAGACCCCAGTAACTTTTGGTAAAAAGTTATTTCCACCAATAAAAAAGTGATATTATAGCATAATAAGACTACCCAGCACACAGGTCACCTGTGCCTCAAAGGGTGCTAGGGACTCTGAGGCAAAAGTAAGAAGAGAGTGCTTTGGGGGTACAGGAGATAACCAGTTAAAAGCAGGAGGGAGAGGGAAGGCTTCAAGTATTCAAGAGACAGAAGTCAGCAACTTGTCTAGAATATAGCTGAGGAGATAGTGTAAAATAACCCTGGAAAAGTAGGCTGGGGTCATACGGTGAAGTGTTGTAAATGCCAAGCTAATGGGTTTGTGTTTTATCCTTGAGGTAATAGAAAACCACTGGAGATTCTTAAAACAGGGGAGTTGCATGGCCAGACCTGTGTTTTTAGGAAGATTATTTTAGCAGCTGTGTAGAATATGGATTGGAGGAGAGAAAATAGTGGTCAGAGTCCAGTTAGGACCTGTTGTAATAGTCCAAATGAGAGATTTAAAGAGGGGTCTTAATAAGCAAGGTGATGACACTAGAGACAGAAGTGAACCTAGCTGAGGTGATGGATGTGATAAGACTGTAAATTATTAGATTTGGAAGATGTCAAAGAAATTGCATTATATGAACAATTTAAAAAAAACCCTTTACCTTTTGTCTTAGAATACTCTGTATTGCTTCTAAGGCAGAATGAGCAGGAAGGGGTAGGCAATAGGGGTTAAATGACTTGCCCAACTAGGAAGTGTCTGAGGTCAAATTTGAACCCAGGTTATCATCAATTCAGGGCCTGGCTTTCTATCCACTGAGGCACCTAGCTGCCTCTACTTTTCTTTCTTTTAAAAAAAACCTTGCCTTTCATCTTAGAATACTACGCATTGGTTCCAAAGCAGAAGAGCAGTATGGACCCAGGGTCACACAGTTAGTATATGTCTGAAGCCAAATTTAACCTAGGATCTCCCTTCTTTAGGCCAAGCCCTCAGCCAGCCACTTTGCTGCCCCCATGAACAATTTTTTAATGGGTTAGCTCGACTCCTAATTAATCAAAATCTCTCCCTGCTGTGATCACCTACAAGTACTCTCTGAACTAAAATACTTGCTCTACCTTCCTTACAAGATTAGAGGGAAAAGGGGCATAAATGTGTTATTCCTGTCTTGTACTAGTACAGTGCTGTCACTCACACCAACCAACACTATTATCAAAACACTTGGACTGACTTTGGAAGATTTGGAGGAAATTCTTTATTTCTGTGGAATGACAACAAAGACTAACATAAAAATACCTCCAAAGGGGTTGATGGGTCTCTAGCAGTCCACCTCGGTAGTTTTGCATTTTTAGCCGAGCTGCTTGGGAGAAGGAACTATGCTGCCGGCCCACGAGTCAGGCATGGAGCCGAGAAACCACTGAAACATTCATAGGGACAGGGATAGGGCCTGGAAGGAGGAGTGAAGCAAGGCAGCATCTTCTCGGCAGCGGGCATGATGCCCAGATCTTTCCGGGTCCCTGACCACTAAGCAGTGCCTGCGCTAAGATGACTTAGAACAAAGTTCAATGGACAGACGCGGCCCGAGATCTGGAGAGGGCTTCGTTAGCGGAGGGTGAGCTCCCCCCGGGCCGTTTGGAGAAGAAGCACTTCCAAGGCACCTACTACTTGCGGGCCCCGCGCGAAGGTCACTCGTGCTACCTCTCCACGCGCCCTCACGGGCAGACGCTGCGGGCTGGACAGGCAGGAGTCGAGCGCCCCGCGGCGACCTTGGGCGTCCAGCCTCGGCTTCGGCTTCCTCCCCGGGGGAGAGACGGGCTGGGGGCGCCAAGGCCGCTCGCCCTTGCTGGGAACCTCCCAAGTTCTAGCACCCGGGTGGCTCCGAGGGTCAAGTGCAAAACAGGGGGTCAGCCCGGCCGGGGGTCGCGCGCGCTCCCGCGCTCCCACGCTCCCGAGCCCAACCGGGCCCGGCGCAGACGAGCGCGGGAGTCCGGAGAGCCCGGAGCCCGGCCCGCTCCCCGCCCCGGCCCCGTCGCCTACCTTTCCGCCGGAAGAAGGCCATGGCGGGGCCCGGGTCGGGGCGGAGGGCGCGGGGGGACTCGCGCGGGGCAGCCCCGGCTCCCCTCATTCAGTG
>NC_058133.1:491870280-491893728 GCF_016433145.1 Gracilinanus agilis | reverse complement strand
CTTCCTTCCTTCCTTCCTTCCTTCCTTCCTTCCTTCCTTCCTTCCTTCCTTCCTTCCTCTTTTATCTTTTTTATCTGGACCTGATCCTCCTCTTCCTAAGCAGCCAAGTGGTTCCCCCACCCAGAGGCCCACCATAATAGAATTCTTCACCATATCCAGAAGTGTTTTACTTTTCAAAGCTCATCTGTGATTCTAGGAGTTAGATGAGGCAAAAGTTAGACTTCTTACTTGATAGAGGTATAAATGGGGGGAGGGAATAAACATTTATTAAATGCCTGCTTGTGTCAGGCACTGAGCTAAATGCTTTACAAATATTCATTTGATCCTCACCAAGTCATAGAATTATCACAGGAACAGAAAATATTTTATATGATACTTTTAAAGTTCATGGAGCACTTTAGTTTTTAAAAAACCCTTCCCTTTGTCTTAGAATCAATACTAAGTATTGGTTCAAGTCAGAAGAGCAGCAAGAGCTAGGGAGTTGGGGTTAAATGACTTGTCCAGGGTGATACCACTAGGAAGTATCTGAGGCCAGATTTGAACCAGGACCTCCCATCTGCAGGCCTGGCTCTCTATCCACTGAGTCAGCAACCTGTCCCCATGGATATATATATATATAGCTTTGCAAACTTTAAAGTGCTTTATAAATGGTACCATCACCATCACCCTCCTTCCACGTGGTCCTCACAACAACCCTAGGAGGCAGGGCTCTTACTCTACATGTGGGGAAGCTAAGTTAGAAAGGTTTGCTGACTTGCCCCAGTAACACAGCTAGTGCAGGACTTGAATATGGGTCTTCCTGCCTCCCAATGCAGCCTTCTCTCCACTAGGTCACTTAGTTGCCCCAATTAATGGATGGATGGATGGATAAGGAGGGAGCTGAGGTGTGGCTAGCCTAGTCTTTATTTCTTGGCTGCCTCCTTGAAAGTGAGGGAAGCCCTCACATTACTGGATGGACCCCAAAGTTGAGGAGGGGGAGATCACTGAGCTCTTTTCACAACTCCACATGGTCCCCCCAGTCTGGACCTAAAAGCAACCTTCCAGGAGGCAGCTCTCATTTCAGACAAGGGGCATGAAGGGGCTCATAAAGGTGAAACTAAAGAAGGCTCCCCACATCCCCATATGATACCAGCACCCAAGTAGTCACAGGAGGCTAGCAGGCTGCTTTAAAAGCAAACAACACACTTGGAACCAACAACATTACTGATTCTGAGACAGCAGGTAAGGGTTTAAAAAAAAACAACCCTTGGGGCAGCTGGGTAGCTCAGTAGAGTGAGAGTCAGGCCTAGAGACAGGAGGTCCTGGGTTCAAACCCGGCCTCAGCCACTTCCCAGCTGTGTGACCCTGGGCAAGTCACTTGACCCCCATTGCCCACCCTTACCAATCTTCCACCTATGAGACAATACACCGAAGTATAAGGGTTTAAAAAAAAAAAAAAAAAAACAACAACCCTTAACTTCCATCTTAGAAACAGTACTGTATATTTACCCTTTTCTGTGTCATGGCTACCCCTCCCAGCCGTGGGCTGTCTTTTATTTATTTTAAACCCTTACTTTCTGTTTTAATATTAATTTTAAGACAAAAGAGTAGTAAGGGCTAAGCAACAGGGGTTAAGTGACTTGCTCAAGGTCACACAGCTAGGAAGTATCTGAGGTCAGATTTGAACCTAGGACCTCCTGACTCTAGGCCTGGCTACCCACTGAGCCACCCAGCTGCCCCCTAGACTGGTTTTTACTGACCCATGGGCTGAGGTAATTACAAGCTCAATATTGTCTCTTGTCCCCCGCCCTGGCCAATCTCTCTAAATGAGGAGTCCGTGACAATTTTGTGTGTGGGTGTGTCCTGAGCTCCATCAGCTGCCTGGTAAAGACTTCTCAGAATCCCAGTTCCACATCATTGAAGAAGATGCTGGGGCCCACTTGGGCAAGTCACTTTAACCCCAGGTGTTTTTCTTCTGACTTGAAACTGATGCTTAGTATCAATTCCAAGATGGAAGGGAAGGGTTAAAAAAGAAAAGGAAATACGCTTTTTCAGTTAGAAATCAGTAAAAATAGAGATGTAAGGGGGCAGCTGGGTAGCTCAGGGGATTGAGAGTCAGGCCGGGAGGTCCTAGGCTCAAATCTGGTCTCAGACACTTCCCAGCTGTGTGACCCTGGGCAAGTCACTTGACCCCCATTGCCCACCCTTAACACTCTTCCACCTAAGAGCCAATACACAGAAGTTAAGGGTTTAAAAAAAAATAGAGATGCAAGTTGATTTTTTTCATCCTAGTTCACCCATGCCCTAAAATCTCTCTGGGGGCCCCAGGTGAAGAGCCCCGGCTCTGAACAGACACTTGGCTCTTGGCACCTTCCTCCTCTGGAATCCTGGGTGCCACATTCTCCCTCCCCAAGCCCAGAGCCTTCAGATTCCGAAGCTGGGGTTGGGGGTGGGGGGTGGGGATAGGGACGGCAAGGTTGGGGGAAGGGAGAGGCAGCAGGACAAACGCCCATTCTGAGCTTCCTTGATTTGCCCATGACTGGCTCAGAAGTAAATGAAACTGAAAGTGAATTTGAGAAAGAGAAGGCAAGCCAGCCGGGAGGTGCCTAACCTTAGAGGGGACCAGCAGCCCCAGGATCATCCTGGGGAATGGTGGGAAGGGGAATGCTGCCTCTGCGCTTACTAAGCCCAGGTGAGTTCAGACCCTTCTGGGCCCCCTCTCCCGAGTCACCTGCCAGGCTCACATTGCCCTGGGGATACGTTTTGGAGGGTCTGCGGGCAGACGTAGAGGCTGGTGTCTGCAGGTGCTCAGTTCTCCCCCATTCCCTTGGTGCCCCCCATTCCCCAGGGAGCAGGGAAAGGACTTGGTGAAAGGAATGCGCAGGGTTCTAGGGTTCTAGCCCTGCAGCTGGGGTGGTGGCCCCAGCCCTGAGGTGAGGATTGTGAGGCTTGTGAGGGGAGAGGGGCTGGGCTTGATTGACTTTTGCTGGGTTGTTTCCTCCAGCTTCCACTGAACCTGGGGGTCCTCCTGTGAGGAATGAGTGGGGCTCCCTGGCCACCTGGCCATAGACAGACTCCTAAGGACCTCAGGACTTTGATATCCTCCCACTTCCTTCTTCTGGAAGGCAGTAGTAAGAGGGGAGAGAAAGGGAAACTAAGAGCCATTCCTACCACCTCCAATCCAGCCAAAGTGCTTTCTTGCTGTTCCTCCCCCAAAGATTTCCATTTCCCATCCCCGTGCCTTTGTCCAAGATGTTCCCCACACCTGTGATGTCCTCTCTACTCACTACTGCCTCTTAGAACTCCTAGCAGCCTTCAAAGCTCTGCTAAAAGCCAATCACCTACCTTGACAAGACTTTTAGGACAGTCACTAGTGCCTTGCCCCATATTATTTTTAAAATTAAATTGTTAATGTGATGCAAAATAGTATTTCTTGTGGGTTCCCCATGAGAGGCAATGGGATATGACAGATCGAGATCTGGCTTTAGCATTGGGAAGGTCTAGGTGTGAGCTTGCTCTTTGGGGAGTACTTACTGACTGTGTGGCCCCAGGGCAATCACAAATGAATCAGTGCTTCAAGTAATTCACAGCAATGCATTGAGGTGGAGGGAAGGAAGTTCACCACACCCATAAAAGGGCTATCAGGTATGTACCTGAATGGGTCTGTGCCAGTGATGGTGAACCTTTTAGATACTGGGTGTTGTGCCCACTGCCTTACCCCAGACAGGGGTGGGAGAAAGAGATAGAATGGCCCAGGTGCTTCCATTGGGCTTCTGGTGGAGAGAAGGAAGGGAGCAGCTCCACCTGAGTCCCTCTGCTTTTCTAGTAACTAACTCCAGTGGGTGACAGCACGTGTGCCCACGGAGAGGTCTCCATGTGCCATCTTTGGCACATGTGCCATAGGTTTGCCATCACGGGTCTATGCTTTCCCCTAGGAGAATGTAAGCTCCTTGAGAGGAGGTACTAATTCTCTTCTGTCTTAGTATTCTTAGCCCTAACCCAGTCTGGCACACAGTAAATCCGTAATAGATACTATTGAATGATTGAGATGGGGCTGACCCTAGGACCCTGAGCCCACTGGAGGAGGTGACTTCAGCAGCAGTAAAACTGGGCACTTCTTGGGTCTACAGCATAACAGAATCTCTGGGTTGGAAGGATCCATCCATTCCAGTTCATAATGGATTGAAAGACCTGGGCAGATGGTCACTCTAACCTTTCCTCTCATTTTCCAAGGGCTGCTGTGGATCCTGGGCTGGCACATGGTAGAGGGTGGCATGACGCTGGGCAAGGCAGGCCAGCTGCCCTGCTTCTTGGAGGTTGCTCTAGATCCCTCCAAGACCCCCAATGGAGAGCACCAGTGGCAGCACATCCAGCTGGTGCTGAGTGATTCTGAGAGCCAGTCTTCGCCCCACCAGGGCAACAGTGCCACCTTCCTATTGCAGGGTAAGAGTCTTTTGACCACTATGGGGAGAGGAAAGGAGAAAGGCTTCAAGTGGGGATTCCCTACCATGGTAGAGTGGGACCTGGAGTAGAGTGTGTGTGTGTGTGTGTGTGTGTGTGTGTGTGTGTGTGTGTGTGTGTGCATGAATGGGCACCTTTGTGGGTATGGATGTGTGAGAGAGTGAGTGTAGAAGTGCTGATGTGTAGACTGGAATATAAGTTCCTTATTGCAGACAAAAGCAAGCCATCTTTCCCTTTATTTCCTTTATGAGCTTTTTATTGTATGTGTGATGTGTTTTCAATCACCTCACGGGGAATATGGAAATATATATGGCGTGAAAGCACTGGTATAACCTAGATGAGACTATTTACTACCTGGGGAGGAAGGGAAAGAGAGAATCTGAATCATAAAAGGCCAGAAAATGACTGTCAAAAATTGTTTCTAGGGGGCAGGTAGGTGACTCGGTGTATTGAGAGCCAGGCCTAGAGATGGGAGGTCCTGGGTTCAAATCCGACCTCTGACATTTCCTGGACAACCCTCCATTATTGCCCAGCCCTTATTATTTTTGTGTCTTGGAAACAACACCCAGTACTGATTCTAAGACAGAAGGCAAAGATTTAAGAAAAAATTATTTCTACATATAATTAAAAGGAAAAAAAAGAATATTAATTCCTTAAAGGCAGGCTTTGTTTACTATTTTGGTTTTTATATCCCTGCACTGAGAGAGAGGCAGCAGCACCTACTAGGAAGCAAGGAAGCTCTGGGTTCCAGTTCTGCCTCTGATCCACCCAAACCTAGGCAAGTTCTGTGTCTCAGTGCCCCAGACAGCTCTGTCTCCACTGCTGAGTTGTAGAGAAGGGGGTACTTGGGTATTTTCTCATCCAGGAGGTTCATCCGGGCCTGTCAGTGCTTCCCCCCAATAAGTGTTTGTTGACTGAGTGTGAGTACTATCTGTTTCCATTCACACTTTATTTTTTTAGTCAAGCCAGAGAGAGTTCTCTGGATCTCATTTCTTTTTTTTTTTTTTTTTTTAATTTTTTTTTAAACCCTTAACTTCTGTGTATTGACTTATAGGTGGAAGAGCGGTAAGGGTGGGCAATGGGGGTCAAGTGACTTGCCCAGGGTCACACAGCTGGGAAGTGTCTGAGGTCATATTTGAACCCAGGACCTCCTGTCTCTAGGCCTGGCTCTCAATCCACTGAGCTACCCAGCTGCCCCCCCCGGATCTCATTTCTAACCCCCGTGAAGATCCACAACCTCTCGGAAAAGCAGAGTCTGAGAGCCTTGTCTAGAGCAATTAGGGATCAGGAGACTTGTTCAGGGGAGCAAAGCCAGGATAGAGCAGAAGCAAGATTTGAATTCAGGCCATCCTGGCTCTGAGCCCAGCTCTGTATTCAGTATGCCACCCTGCCTCTGCCCATAGCTTTAATTAATTCATGAATCATCTTTAATAAATATCTGAAATGGAATGAAATGGAATCAGAGGGAGCGAGCATCGAGGTGAGACCCGAGTGTTCTTCACTGCTGAGTCTCCTCCCTTCTCTGGCCCCTCTCTTGTGTTTGCAGACAGGGCCGGGGTCCTTCTCCCTCACATGGACCAGGATGTGGATAAACTCGAATGCAAAGTGAGCCGCTACTTCACCGCCAACACACAGATCCTGTGGCCCGGCCTCCCTCGGCGCCAAGCCCAGCTCCCTACGTGGCACCTTGTGACTGTCTCCCACACAGATGCCCAGTTCAAGGCGTCCACCTTCTGTTTCCAGCCTGCAGAGTCTGCCCAGGGCACGGGGCCGGCATCCTTTTCAGGTCAGTCACCCAAACCCCATCCTCATCCCGTTCGCTGGTCATGAGCCCCAGAAACCACCTCTGGAGGATTTTGGTTATTCCTGGATGCCGTGCTTTGGGAAAGAAATAGACTGGCAAGAACTGGCCAGGGGAGGGTGCCAGGATGGTACGAGGACACCAGCCATAAGGGGCCTTCGAGGTTATCTACTTTAGCTGGGAGAAAACAGAGCCCCAGACAGGGTCATGGAATTACGTGGAATTAGAGAGGGAGCCCTGAGGTGATGCCCAGGTTCTTCCCTTCTTTGACCCCTCACAAGTGTTTGCAGACAGGGCAGGGGTCCTTCTCCCTCATTTGGTCGAGAAGGACTATAAGGTTGCATAGCAAGTTAAGTATCAGAAGTGCGATTTGAACTCAGGTCTCCCCAACTCCAAGTCTAGTGCTCCGTCTACCCGAAGCAGCTGACCTCATAGTTCAGCAAGGGCCAGGGAGGGATACTGTCTTCCTGGAATGCCTTAGTGCTCCCCTAGGTGTACCCCTGGCTGCAATTGGACCTTCTCTTCCCCAGTTTAGATCAGGTCAAGGTTAGGGGAAAGCTGCTCTGGGGAAATTACAATGGACCAAACTTTGTCCGTGATCCTGGAGAAGGGATGCCTGGTCCTCCGCAGGTTGGATTCAGTGACTTCTGAATTCTGTCTTGTTTCCTGATTTTATAATTCTCTGTTCCATCAAGGGTTCTGGGCTTCAGACACTGGTCAGACTGCCTCTGGAGGATTCTGTTTAGTCATGGATGCCATGATTTGGGAAAGAAGTAGACAAGCTAGAGCTAGCCCAGAGGAGGGAGCCAGGATGATAGAAGGACAGGAGACCATCAGTCAATCAATATTTGTTAAGCTGCAGGGCAGCGAGGTGCCTCCATAGTGCACAGAACACTGGGCTGGGTGTCAGGAAGACTCATCTTCCTGAATTCAAAGCCAGCCTCAGATACTAGCTTATGTGACCCTAGGCAAGTCACTTACCCTGTTTGCCTCAGTTTCCTCATCTATAAAATGAGCTGGAGGAGGAAATGGCAAACCACTTTAGCATCCTTGCTGAGAAAACCCCAAATGGAGTCATGAAAACTCAGACAGGACTGAAATGACTGAACAGCAACAAGAGCTACTATGTGCCAGGCACTGTGCTAAATACTAGGATTACAAAAAAGGACAAAAGATAGCCCCTGCCCTCAAGGAGCTTCCAGTGCCATATGATGGTGGATTGAGGAAGCAAGGTTTGGCTTGCAAAAGAGTAAGGGAAGATGTGAGAGCTGGATGTTCAAAAGGCTCTCTAGGGTGTGGGACCCTGGATAACTCACTTAACTCTCATTACCTAGTCCTTCCAGCTCTTCTGCCTTGGAACCAATATACAGTATTAATTCTAAGACAGAAGGTAAGTGTTAAAAAAAAGAAAAAGGCTAGCAAAGTGGCACAGTGGATTGAGAACCAGGCCTAGAGACGAGATCCTGGATTCAAATCTGGCCTCAGACACTTCCTAGCTGTGGGACCCTGGACAAGTCACTTAACCCCAGTCACCCAGGCCTTACTGTTCTTCTGCCTTGGAACCAATACATAATATTGATTCTAAGGCAGAAACTAATGTTTTGGACTTTTTTTAAGTTTGTCTGTCCTGCAAAACAGGGGTTAACCTTTTTTCTGCTTGGCCTCTGAGGGTGAAACCAGCCACAATGGGTGGGGGAGCAGCAGAGAGGACTTTGAGCAAGGAAAAATTTCTCAATAATTAGATCTAAAGTCATCAATGAACTCCCCAAGAAATAACCTCCAGACCCAGATAGATTCACAAGGGAATTCTATCCAACATTGAAAGAACAATTAATCCCAACATTATACAAACTATTTGGGAAAATAGGCAAAGAAGGAATCCTACCAGATTCTTTTTAGGACACAAACATGGTGCTGATACCTATAAGAGGGAAAAGGGTTTTTTTATTGGATATATTAATATTTAAAGGTGTGATCCCCAAGGAACTGAATAAATACCAATTCCTAAAATGATTTTAGTAATATATTTATAAAATATAGGGAGATAGTGGAAGTAGAGAGATGAGAAGAGGGTAGAGTAAGAGATCTAGCTTAAAGAACTAGACTATATCTAAGAAAGAGATTTAAGAACAGTTTCACCAAATCCAAGGTCCCGGCCAGAGCTCCTCCAAGTCCAAGCCACAAACAAGAAGAGGTAAAAGGGCCCGAGTCCCCGAAGTTCTCTTAATTTATCCAGGCCATTTCTTTCGTCACTTCCTGTGCCTTCCTCTTAGGTTACATGTCCAATCACAACAGACACTTTTCTTAGGACTGCCCAGGAAGCAGTCAGTAAATTTTTTTTTTTAAACCCTCACCTTCCATCTTGGAGTCAATACTGTGTATTGGCTCCAAGGCAGAAGAGTGGTAAGGGTGGGCAATGGGGGTCAAGTGACTTGCCCAGGGTCACCCAGCTGGGAAGTGTCTGAGGCCAGATTTGAACCCAGGACCTCCCATCTCTAGGCCTGGCTCTCCATCCACTGAGCTACCCAGCTGCCCCCCATCAGTCAGTAAATTTTGATTCCTCACTCACTCTAGCACACATGAGTCACAGACCTCCCAACTTGTGAATTAAGTGGAGTTGTTTACACTTTTGGTGATTAGATTTGAGAATGGGCAAGGTAGATTTTATCTCATTATCACATACCTAAGCAGGAAGGCCAAAAACAGAGAAAGAAAACTACAGACCAATCTTCTTAATGAACATTGATGCCAACAGATCTACTCAAAAGTGGGGGTTTTATCCTGGGAGGCAGCAAGTTTCTTTTCATTTTCTTTTTTTTTTTTTCTAAACCCTTACCTTCAGTCTTGGAGTCAATATTGTGTATTGGCTCCAAGGCAGAAGAGTGCTAAGGGCTACGCAATGGGGGTTCAGTGACTTGCCCAAGGTCACATAACTAGTTCCTGAGTCTGGATTTGAACTCAAATCTTGATTCAAGGGCCAGAAATTCATCCACTGTAGCAGCTTCTCGAGACCTTTCCCACCTCTGAGATTCTAATTCCAAGTTGCCATGATGACTCCTAGGCTCTACCCTGTGCTGGTCTCACTAGCAAAGACTTCTCTCCTAGGACTCTGCCCTTTCTGTCACTTTCCCACTGAAAATAAGCTCCCCACTCCTTCCTTTCTGGGCTGACACCGGCATCCCATGCCCCATCTTTTTCTCTCCCCCTAGGAGTGTTCTCCCTTTACACAGAGGCCTCTCGAGTCCAGGTGGAGCTTCACGGGACTGTCCTACTAACCTGCAGATTCGTCATGGACCATGCCTCGAAGGCCTTGGATGTGAAGTGGGTGCTTCGGCAGAAGGGAGGGAAACAGCGTGAGATACTGAGGTACGCCGGGAAACAGGACAAGGTGACGTACCTTCATGAGCAAGCCGAGGCTTTCCCCAGCAAGATCCCTCATGGTAACGCCTCCATTCGGCTCACCAACGTGGCTGTCAAGGATCAGGGCGACTATTTCTGCATCGTGAGCACTGCTGGACTCCAATGGGAGCTCGGCATCGAGGTGGCTGTTGTGGGTAACTCTCTCTTCTTCTCTCTCCCAAATTCCTAGGATGGGGTGATGGAGGGACCTGCCTTATGTATGACCTTAACAATATTTATCCTTGTGATGTCCCCACAAGCCTGTCACACCAGGCATTATTATCCCCATTTTTTAGATGAAGTAACTGAGATTTAGAAGCAGCAAATCAGTTGCCCAAGGTCATATAACTCCTATATGAAGAGGTGTGGCTCTCATCTGACATTATAGAATCTTATACAGTTCTTAGAGGCTTTATTTTCTTTCTTTTTTTAAAGTTTATTTATTTATTTAATTTAGAATATTTTTTCCATAGTTGCATGAATCATGTTCTTTTCCTTCCTTCTTCCCACCCCCCTCCTGTAGTCAATGAGCAATTCCACTGGGTTTTACATGTGTCATTGATCAAGACTTATTTCCATATTATTAGTATTTGCACTAGGGCAGTGATGGGCAAACTACGGCCAGTGGGCCATATGCTATCCAGGTGCTATGTTATTCCTAATCTGACGAATACAATGAGTAGGATACAATACAATGAAACTTCGAAAGAGTTGCCTTAGAAACAGACTGACAGAGGAGCATTTCCTTTCCTTTATCCCCCTCTTTAAAAAGTTTGCCCATCACTGCACTACGGTGATCATTTAGAGTCTACGTCCCCAATCATATCCCCAATCAAACCATGTGATAAGAGGCTTTATTTTCTAACATACCTTAGTTATCAATGAATATACCTTCTCTGAAAACTCCCCTGAACTAGGCAAATGCCTGGAGGTGCTATGTGGACAACCTAAGCTTTGTGGCTCTCCCTTGCCTAGAGAGAGATGCCCATCTCTTGCCACTGCCTCTTGAGATAGACTGACCCATGGAGAATCCAATTCCATGGCTGTTGGGGTGACCTTCCCAATCATCTCAGAGTTCTAGGGCAGGATAAATTAATCATTTGAGTGACAAACATCTATTTAGGGTCTATCGTGTGCCAGACAGTCAGCTAACTACTATAATAATTAAAATTATGAGGCTGATAATAGCTTAATAACTTTATTAAGTCAGAGTAATAATAATAACTTAATAACTTTATTAAGTCAGAGTAAAGAGAGAGAAAGGTAGGAAAGAAGTAGAGAGATACTTAGCTTTCTAAACTATTGGCCACCATGATGGACCTGTGGCTAACTCCAACAAGGGTTCCTTCAGCTCCCAACACTCCAGCCAGAAGACCCCAAAGACCACCTGGTCACCACTTATAAGCTCTTTTCTCCACCCACTATCTCTCACCTGTCATATCTCAGGAACCAATCATAGTTTCTTAATTTGCCTGGGCCACCCAGAGGGGGCAGTACCTTTGGAATCAGTTTCCTGTCTTATTGGTTCCTTGGTTCTTTAACTTCCTTTCTCAGAAAGCTATCTATACCTAAATTTACTCAGTGGTCTTTGACCTCCAGGTCATTGAGAGATGACATTAAAAAAAAAAAAAAAAGCAATATAATGGAGAGAGAAATTTGCTTCTGACAATCCCCCCCTGTGATTCTATTGAGGGACAAGCATGTTAAAATCTCCCCACTTGGAGTCTTGGGAGATTAACATGCCTAGTTTTCTCAATGAATCATTTCACATAACCAGTTTATACCTATAAAGCTTCTCTTACTAGAGGTGTATAAAATATTGCACTTTACCTTGAGGGACTTACAACAATTCAGGAATAAGAGGGAAAGAAAAGAGAAAGAAAACAAAAAATTATTGATAGACATATTGACAAAAAGCCAAGAGGGGGCACTCCCCTTTGACATAAGAGTTTACATTCAGAATAAATGATATTTTCAATCCCCTTCAGTTCAGTTCATTATATCCCAAAGTTCACTCTGGATCTTTTGATGTAGTGTTGATTTCTGTAGGAATCCTTATGGCATCTTCTCCAAAAGATCTGCTCTTTTGATTCCACATGTTGGCAATTTCCTTTTTCTGAAATTCCCTTAAAAGTTTTTAAACCTTGGATTTTAGGATAATTTTACAATCCCCCTTGAGGAGGATGTTGACCAACATCAGAATTACCCTGGGATACATGACTGAGTTATGAGGTATATGAATCAATTCTCAAAGGAAAACCAAGTCCCTCCCCCCCAAAGAAAACCCAGTAGAAGAGAAAAAGAAAATTAAGTTCTGGATAAAAAATATATATCAAACTCTTTTGTGTATAAAATTATGAGTGAAAAAGAATAAACCATAACAAGTCCTTGAACTACCAGCAAGGCCAAATTAAAGTGACCGATGTGCTACAAGCCTGTAGGACAATTGCAGCAATATTGTACCAACCCATCGGCAGCCAGGACCCCAGAAAATTGCCATACCATAAAAGAGAAGGGACTAGATTTGAGGTAAAAGGGAAGTGTGAGTCCCTGTTCTGATTTAACCTTCAATCTCAGGGATAGGGGAGCCAAAATGAAAGCCAAACTAAGGTACTTGTAGGAATCTGGCACAGGGAAGTCCAGCATCTGAAGTTGTCAAACAGCCACTTCTTTGAACCTCAAAACAAGTCCTCTGTCTTGGCACAGATCCTCATCAATCCCACATGGATTGTTGGTCTCCTTCCTTGTTGGTCTCCTTGACCTTATGCTTCTTAGCACTATGCAGTGGCTCTTTTGTGATCCCTTCTTCTGAAATCAGACACAATTATCAATGGCAGGTTTCCATAGTCTAAAGTTTTTTTGTATGCATTGGTATTAGGGCTAATAGACATTGTAAATTTATCCTTCAAAATAAAAAACATTAATACTGATTCCACGTACTTCAAGTATAAAAAAATAATAAGAAAAAAAGATCAAATATCCTATTGCAAATATAAAGAAAAACAACAATAATAATAGAAATCAGGAATTCATAGTTCATATTCCATGTGACAATGTGTCAGCCAAACAGGGGCACAACACAAAGGTTTCTCACTCAAAAGTGAATTCTATTTCCTTTCTAACTTGGCCATGATTCACAATGTGAATGTACATAATTTTTTTCTCCAGGTAAAAGCTTATTATAAACATTAGTACAATAGCTAAGCAGATTCTAAGAAGTATCACAATCCCCAAGAGCCCATGTGATAACAACTGCCAACAAACCTGTTCCCTGCAGCCATGAGAGTTTCCATCAGTTATCATTAGAATTCACATGAGTCTCTATAGCCATTTGCTGTGTGTCATTTAAAAGTCTTTGAAGCTCATGGATATTTGTCACAATTTCTCGAGATCTATTTACATAAGAACAACAAGATTGATTAATAAAGGCAGGCTGTGAGCATGTCAAAGGCCAGCCAAATTTGTAGAACTTTTTGCTAAAGAGTCAGTCTCTTCCTGTAGGTAAGAGATGGCCTTAGTAGTTTGGGAGATGGCTTGAGCTTTGTCTTGAGCCCTCAGCTGAGATATTTCTAACTGAGTCTATTATTGCCATAATTCCAAAATTTGGCAGGAGAGCCCAGAAAAATCTCTGTACTGCTGATGAAGATGCTAATTATTACACTACCACTTATTAAACATTTATTATGTGCCAGGTATTGGAAAACAAGTAGCACCTGCCCTCCAGGAGCACTCAGTCTGAAGCAGTAGGATCCAGGAAGACAATAACGATAGTGAAACTTGGCCTGACCTCAAGGAGCTTACATTTGAATAGGGGAAGGAATAGTAATTTTTATATAGGATCTCCGAGGGGGGAGGGGAGGGAGAAGGTTGGATTTGGTCTTGGTTGGGAACTTCCTTTCCCAAGGGAGATGGCCAACTGCTCAGCAGCTTAGTTTTAGAGAGTTGTGCTCTGTTAAGTGCCTCGTCCAGCATCCCACAGCTTGCCAATGTCAGATCTCTCTTACTCTGAGGCCAGTTCTAGTCACCAACCCTCTAACAAATAGATCTAACCCTTTTCCCTGTCCATGGTGCCTACACCAGTGCCACTCTCCAGTTTCCTGCTCCATTCCCCAACACCCACGATCCTATTTTTACTCTTTCTCCAGAGGCTCCCAAGGTGACACTTAGTCCCCAGACTCCAATTCTGACCTTGGAGGAAGGAGAGGAGCAGAAGCTGGTGTGTGATGTCAGCCACTACTTCCCACTGGAGGCCCACGTGCTTTGGTTCCGAGAGCCCTTGGAAGGCCGGATGCTCCCAGAGGTAGTAAAGAATGTCCTCTTTAGCAACCACCACAAGAGTGGGGATGAGACCTTCAGTTTCTCCAGCTACTATCTACTGAAGGCCTCACTCCAGGATAATGGCTTCCGCTATACCTGCCGAGTGGAACACGAGGGTCTACGGTTCCCCATTAGAAAAAGCATCATCATCAGGGTAACAGGTATTGTCAGCCCAGCCATGAAATACCCATCAACCCCAATTCCTCCTTCCCATCTCTCCAGGGTTATCTGTCTGGGAAGGGAGAGGAGGGAATATCATTTCAGCCACCTCTTCCACAAAATATTCCACTGTCAAATTTGACATCAGATGGACTGGATTCAGTCTCATCTTGATGTTGAATGTTGGTGTCCAAAGATGAGCATTGGGTGTAGGAATGATCAGAGAGTAGTAGGAAATCAGTCAGAGAAGGATCCCAGGAAGAAGAAATAGAAAGGAAAACCTTAGGTGAGAAGGGCTCAAAGATCACTGCTATCCTTGACTAATTATCTTTCTACTTGCCCCAACTCCATTGACCCTTCCCATCAACTGTGCGATGGTGGTCAAGGGACTTAATCTCTCTAGACCTCAGTTTCCTTATAAATAAAATGAAGAGGTTGGAGCAGATGACCTTTGAGATAGGTTCCTTGTCAGATCCTAGACAAAGCTTAGAACAAAGTGATGAGGCAAAAACATCCCAGGTCTTGTGAAGGCTTGTAAAGGGGAACAGATAGAAAGAATGATTCCTGGTGTCCTCTATGATGAAGGTTCCCTTTCTTTGCTCTCCACTCAGAATTAGAATGAGCCCAAAAGGTGCTGGGTTCCTGAAGCAAGAGCTGCAAGGGATCTTAGAGGCTAGCAAGTCCAAGTTTCTATTTTGCAGATGAGGAAACCAAGGCATATAGAGATCTGACTTGCCCAAGGCCACAAAACTAGCAAGTAGAGCATTTGAATCTAAAACCTTAGGTTGTCTTTCTGACTTCAAGTTTCATGGCCTGTCCACTACACTCTGCTGCCTCTTATAAGTCTAAGTTCCCGTCTAGATCATGAACCTTCTGTATGACATCCTTTATAGGTGGTCATCCAATCTTTGCTTGAATATTCCAAGTAATAGAGAACTCACTGCCTCCAAGGACAGACTCTCTCTTCCATTGTTAAATGGTTTTCTTATATCTTTAATTTTTTTACTTAAATCTTTTTAAAAATTTGATCTGATTGTTATCGATTTTTTTTTGCTTTGCTTTGGTTTTTCTTTCTTTTTCTTCTCTTTTTTTTTTAAACACTTAACTTCCATTTTAGAACCAATATTGTATATTGGCTCCGAGGCAGAAGAATGGTAAGGGCTAGGCAATGGGAGTTAAATGACTTGCCCAGGGCCACACAGCTAGGAAGTGTCTGAGACCAGACTTGAACTCAGAAGCTCTCTATCCACTGAGCCACCTAGGTGCCCCAGTCAACCCTTGTTAACATGGGAGGGGGTCCCTGAATGTGGGATGGGTGTGGAGTACTGTCCTTACTCAGTCTCCAGGCCAGCTACTTAAAAGGACTATCCTTTTCTCTCTGCAGAAAAGTCTGGATCCAAATTGTGGCTTCTAGTCGTCCTTACAATCCTGATGGCTGTGATTTTTGTTCTTCTGAAGTACCTGCACCAAGGTAGAGATCAGAGGTCATTTGCTGGGCTGCTCTGGGGAGGGGAAGGGGAATCAGCAACACTAATTCCCCCCTCCCTGGCAGGGGGGTGCTGCTCTTCAAATCAGTTTCATGCAGAATTACATGACCTATTGGAAGACTCATGTGCCACCCTTGTCCTACCCTTGGGCCAACAGCCTCCCATGGGGACTTTTGGGAAAAGTTGTCACAAAATAGTAGTCTAGATTCCAAGAAAACCTTGATCCTTGGTCAATCCATCAATCAGTCAATCAACAAGTAGTTTCTAATTGCCCACACTATGCTAAGTGCCATGGCAGACACTGGTGATCCAAACACAAAAAGGAAACAGAGCCCATCCTTGAGGTTGCATTCTATTTGAGGTCTACATGTACAAAAGGAGGTAAGTAAGGATAGACACAAGAGAAGTGAATGATGATTGGGAAGGGGAATGTTAACGATTTGAGGAATAGGGGAAAGTCTTTTGGGAGAAGTAGCCCTTGAGCTGAGCCTTGAAGAGAGTAGAGGGTTTCAAGAGGCAGGGTGAGGGGGTAGAACATTTCAAGGATGGGATAGATTGGGGAGATACCAAGTACAAGCGCACAGATTGGGAGAATAACACAGAAGTCCAGGTGGGAGGTAATGAGAGCTTGGATTTGCATGGTTGGGGGAGAATAGAACCAAGGGGACACAGGAAAGAGATACTGAGAAAATGGAATCTATAAGACATGGGACTTGATTGGATACGATGAGTGACCAAGGAAGAAAAGTCAGGAAAGATTCCTTGGAGGCAGCTAGGTGGCTCAGTGGATTGAAAACCAATCCTAGAGATGGGAGGTCTTGGATTAAAATCTGGCCTCAGATACTTCCTAGCTGTATGACTCTGGGTAAGTCACTTGACCCCCAACTGCCTAACCCTTACTGCTCTTCTACCTTGGAACCAATACTTAGTATTGATTCTGAGATGGAGGGTAAGTTTTTTTAAAACAATGATTCATGTACTGAAAATCTGGGTGTCTAGAAGGATGATGGGGAGGGAACTGTGTTTAGGGGAAAAGATAATGAATTCTGTTTGGACACATTGAGAATGAGGTGCTTTTGGAACATCCAGGTGGAGATGTCTAGCAAACTGTTGGAGATCCTGACCTGGAGTTCGGCAGAGAGATGGGGATTAAATATCCAGAACTGAGAATCAGCTGCACAGAAATGATGGTTGAATCCATGGGAAGTGCTCATTTCAGTTAAAGAGAAGGTGTAGAGAAGGAATAGTGAAGGGCTCAAATCTGAACACCTATATATTGGGGGCAGAACATGAATACAAAAACAAGAAAGAAACAGTCCCAGCCTCCAAGGAATATCCAGTTAATCTAACTCTTTTCTTGTCTCTCTCTTTTCCTTCTAGTAAGAAGTATGGACAAGGTAAGGCCCACATCTAAATTCTTACATTCTTAATGGGAGGTTGGGGGAAGATGCTGGGCTCTCATATCCTTTTGTCTATTTTGTTGCAGAGAAAGCCTTACTAGGAATTCAAAGCAGATGTTGAGAAAAAAGGAGAGAGACCTTTGGAGGTCAGTGGCTGAGAGAACTTCCCACTGCAATAGAACTACATGGTCTTAGAACCTGAGCGATGCTGTAGAAAAGCCCTGAAGATACCTGGCATCCAGGCCTACCCCTGATATTGTGTGACTATAGGCAAGTCACTGGACATTTGTGAGCTTGTTTCCTCATTTGTAAATTGAGAATAATAAGACTAATGGTACAAATATCTCCCAGGAATGTTGTGAAGAACTAATAGATGTGTAAAGCATTACATATAGTACAAACCACTAATGAGGATCACTGTTGGTAAGGGCATCCGAGTTAACATTCATTCATTTGGCAAACCTTTCATTATTAGCCTATTAGAATTCCCTTCCCCATCCTGCAATTGAACTCCCCTTGGGCCAGTTTCAGACCTTTTCTGCTCTGCCACTGCCTCTCTGCCCTCTGGACCCATAACAGTGTCCTCTGAATGTAAGGGGCAAAAAAGGGGTTTGGATAGGTTGAGTATTAAAAGGTTTGGTCACCAGGGAATTGAATAATTATCGATTCCCAATTAAAGAATCACCTCAAGTCAAAATGACTTTTATGGAAGTTTATTTACAAATGAGAAGAGAGAGAGAAATTATAAAATTTAGAGAGAGGATAAGGTAAGATAATTAAGCTGACAAACTAAATAATTCACTTGGGTCCCTGGTTTAACCCAAGGAGATCTAACTAGTCCTCAATTGGAAAAAGGCCAAGCTTGAGCCGAGGGCCGAGGCCTGAAGGCCCAGGAGATATATGAAGCAAAAGCTTCAGTCACAGAGTCTCTTTTGAAAGGGAAGTTCCTTAAGAGAAGTTCAGGAAGATTCAATCTTTACACTCACCACGTGGAATTCCAAAGGAAAGTTTTAAGAACAATCTCACCAGCTTCAGAGCTCCTCCAAGTCCTGGTCATGAACCAGAAGAGAGGAGCTGAGCTCACTGAGCTCTCTTTTAAAGGAGCTTCTTTTTCGTCACTTCCTGTGCCTTCCTCCTAGTTTATGTGTCCAATCTCAACAGATGTTTTTCTTAGGACTGCCCAGGAGGCAGTCAGTAAATTTTGATTTGTCACTCACTCTAGCACATGTGGGTCACAGATCACCTAACTTGTGAGTTAAGTGGAGATGTCTTCACCTTTGGTGATTAAATCTAAAGATGGGCAGGGTAGGTTTAATCTAATTATCACATGACCTATTCATTAAAGACCCTTGCCATCCTTCCTGCTTCAGTGGTCTGAGGACTCCTAGGCCTTTCCATTCAGTCTTTCTATTTATATCTTCAGCTCTTAATGTAGTGCTTGGCACATAGTAAGTGTTTAACAAATTCTTTTTCATTCCTTCTTTTTCTTTAAATCTTTACCTTCCATCTTAGAATTAATACTGTATATTGGTTCCAGGGCAGAAGGGTGGTAAGGGCTAGGCAATGGGGGGTTAAGTGACTTACCTAGGGTCACACAGTTAGGAAGTGTCTAAGGTTAGATTTGAACCCAGAATCTCCTATCTCTAGGTCTGGCTCTCTATCCACTGAGCCGCCTTGTTACAGCTTCCATTCATTCTTCATGTACAGATTGGTCTTGTGAACAAATTCATTCTAGCCCATACATACGGCCAATAGAATGTCATATTAGTGTCACGAGACCTTGATACGGTATTGGCCCATGGCGCATCACCTCTGAAGCCCACCTGAAGCTCAGTCAGTGCTCCCTGACCACTTTGCTGAGCTGAACCCAGGAATCTGCCTTCCTCCAAACTCTAGTTTCTCAGCCCACACTCCACAGCCTATGCCAATAATTACCAAAGCTTCCATTTAAAGCATTGTTTCTATGGTACCAAGTGTTCTTTGTAAGGTTGCATCACACAACATGGTTGTTTTCCTGGAGACCTTCTATGGGAATCGTTGTACTCCTATGGGTACTCCCTTTATGCCCCTTTTAACTCTTAGTAACTGAGGATTAAGGAAGACATGCTGTATTAATGTCCTAAATTCATAGAGAATCCACCCACCCAAAAAAAGCCACCTCCTTCCCCACCAGAGCCTTCAACAGAGTGGTCTGTCACCTTCCCTCAGTGAAGAGAATCCTGTAGGGGATGTTGGAGGACTTAGGTTCAAATTCCACCTTGGTTACTGTCTTACTGTCTGATCCTGAGCAAGTCACTGAATTTCTCTGAGACTTGGTTTCTTCACCTGTAAAATGAGAATAACACTAGTAATTGCTTCCCACCTCGCATTTTTCCATTTTTATTTAATTAATTAATTTAGAATACTTTCCCATGGTTACATGATTCATGTTCTTTCTCTCCCCTCCTCCCACCCTTCTCCTGGAGCCAACAAGCAATTCCACTGGGTTTTACGTGTATCATTGTTTAAAACCTATTTTCATATTATTAATATTTGCAATAGAGTGATCATTTAGAGTCTACATCCCCAATCATATCCCCATCAAACCATGTGATCAATCGTATGTTTTCTGCATTTCTACTCCCACAGTTCTTTCTCTAGATGTGGAGAGTGTTTTTTCTTATAAGTCCCTCATAATTGTCCTGGATCATTGCATTGCTGCTAGTAGAGAAGTCCATTATGTTCAATTGTATCACAGTGTATCAGTCTCTGTGTACGATGTTCTCCTGGTTCTGCTCCTTTCTCTCTGCATCAATTCCTGGAGGTCATTCTAGTTCACATGGAATTCCTCCAGTTCATTATTCCTTTGAGCATAATAGTATTCCATCCCCAACAGATACCACAATTTGTTCAGCCATTCCCCAATTAATGGACAGCTCATTTTCCAGTTTTTTGCCACCACAAAGAGTGTGGCTATAAATATGTTTGTACATGTATTTTCCCCTATTATCTTTTTGGGGTACAAACCCGGCAGTGGTATGGCTGAATCAAAGGGCAGGCAATCTTTTAAAGCCCTTTGGGCATAGTTCCAAATTGGCTTCCAGATTGGTTGGATCAATTCACAACTCCACTAACAATGCATTAAACACTGGTAATTGTAATACCTACCTCATAGGATTTATCGTGAGAATCAAATCAAATAAAACGCTTTGAAAACTTTATATGTCTCCTATAGCAGTACTGCCCATGTTCTATCCCAGCTTCCTTTTCCACCCCTACCAGCTCCCACAGACCAAGGAGGGTTACCTCTTGGTTCCCTTGCCCTGGGAATAAGGTTTGGGGCAGTCAAGTATGTATCCAGGCTGGAAAATACACTAGCATCTGCCTAGAGGTAGGAAGCACCTTCAGGCAAAAACAAAGGCATCTTTTTGTATCCCCTGTATTTGCACAATGTCTGGCACATGGTAGGTGCTTAATAAATGTTTATTGCTTGATTGGGAGTGGTAGAGAGAGCTGCAATTCTTCTAGCTGGGATAAGATATCCAAGCCCCCATCAGGAGCCGTGGCCCTATCACTGATCCAAGGATTACTTGATGGGTGGATGCGACCAACTTCTGGGGAGAGCAAGGTCTTCTGGGGTTAGAGCTAGGAGAAAGGGGTCTTTTCTGTGGACACTTCCACAAATTTGAGGCTCCTTTAGTGAACAGAGGGTAGGGGCATGAAGTCTGTATCCTCTCTGGGCATCCCAGTCATGGCCAGACGAGGCAGGATCTCAGTTTAACAGACAATTATTGCCTTCTATGTATCTCAGTCTCTTGCCTGTATGCTAGGAATTAAGGATACAAAGACAAGCTCATGTTGTACTGGAGGAATGAGACATGGATAATGGAGGACCTATGTGGCTTCTTCTCCTCTCTCCTGGGAGCAGGTCTAGGTCATGGGAGAGAAGATGGTCAGGCTAGAGGCCTGAGGCTCCCATATACATCCCTGCCCAGTCAAGTCTCCCGCTGGCACAGTGGGAGAGGGTTCTTCCTTCCACATATCCCACAGTTACATGTTGCCCTTTTGGGAGGGGCTTCCCAAAAGAAGGTCAAGATACTCTGTGAGTGTCAGTTCTTGCTCCTGGGCCTCCACTGATGCGGTAGCCTTTAATGCTCAGCCAGAAGACACAATTAATTTAGAGCAAAGGTATTTAATGAAATACTATAATAAGAAAAATAAATAGTAGTAATAAAATATTTTAAAAAGTAATAGTAAAATATTTAAAGTATAAATATAAAATTTAAATGAATAGTAAAATATTTTTTAAAGTACTAGTTAATGATTTCCCCACAAACCTAGGACACATTTTCCCAGAAACCCATAATAATGGGGGTGAATCGATACATAGGTAATGTCTAGTCAGGAGTATGGATGACTGATGCACATGCAGGGAATTCTGTGCTACAGGGGCATTTTTGACCCATAGGCCTACTCCCTGACAGTCTTTCTCTCTCTATATTCATCCCAATAAAAGGTGAATTTCTGCAGCTTGCTTATAATGGAAAGCAGTGTAGTTGATCATACAGTTTCTCTGTAATGGGTGTCTACACATCAAGGGGGGGTCAGAGAGAGGAGAGCCCAGTCAGTATAGGAGACAGATTGGAGCACGGTGCGGAATGTATCATTTCTACCCACTACTCCCTCCTGGCTGCCAGGCATCGCTCCCCTGGGCACATGGCTGGTGAGCTTTTGTTAGCTCCTGCAGAAGCCTTTGGCTAGAGCAGTGGTTCCCAAACTTTTTTGGCCTGCCGCCCCCTTTCCAGAAAACATATTACTCAGCCCCCTGGAAATTAAATTTTTAAATTTTAATAGCAATTAATAGGAAAGATCAATGCTCCTGTGGCCATCACCGCCTCCCTGGATTGCTGCAGCACCCACCAGGGGGCGGTGGCGTCCACTTTGGGAATCACTGGGCTAGAGGATCAACTTTCTCATGAAAAGAATTAGTGCTACCCTAGTGAATTCTTCTAAGAAAATCAAGCCTTTTCTTTAGCCATTACAGTAATATTCCCTCCCTCTCTCCCTCCCTCTCTCTCTCTCTCTCTCTCTCAAAACTCTTAACTCTCATTTTAGAATTAATACTGTGTATTGGTTCCAAGGTAGAAGAGTAAGGGCTAGGCAGTGGGCATTAAGTAACTTGCCCACGATCACATTGCTAAGAAGTATCTAAGTCTAGGTTTGAACCCAGGACCTCTCATCTCTACACATGACTCTAAATCCACTGAGCTATATAGCTGTCAGTTTGTTTTTTTAAACCTTTATCTTCTATCTTCATATCAGTTCTAAGACAGAAGAGGGGCAAAGGCTAAGCAATTGAGATTAAATGACTTATCCAGGGTCACATAGCTAGGAAATGCCTCAGGTCAAATTTGAACCCAGATCCTCCCAACTCCAGGCCTTATGCTCTATTCACTGTGCTACCTAGTTACCCCTAATACTCTCTCTCTTGAAAGAAATAAAGACCAAAACTGCCTTGGCTTGTTCCCTTAAGCAGCGAGCTGTGTAGTACAGAGAGAGGGGGTCAAAATTCCCTTGTACCACACACCTTTCCTCAAATTATCCCCATTACATCTGTCCCATTGCTATGAGTCTCAGCTACAAAGCTTTTCAGTAGATTTATCCCAGGAACCAAGAACAAAGAGCAGAGATGCTTTTTTTTTTTTTTTTTTAAACCTTTACCTTCCATCTTAGAGTCAATACTGTGTATTGGCTCCTAGGCAGAAGAGTGGTAAGGGTAGGCAATGGGGGTCAAGTGACTTGCCCAGGGTCACACAGCTGAGAAGTGGCTGAGGTCGGATTTGAACCCAGGACCTCCCGTCTCTAGGCCTGACTCTCATTCCTCTGAGCTACCCAGCTGCCCCTGCAGAGATGCTTCTAACAAAACCTCTTGTGCTTGATTATAAACTCAAACTTTTCTTTGGAACTGAGCTTCCTATGTCTCCTGTGAGAGATCTCCCTTTTTGCTTATGGTGAGTATCCCTCATGCCTCCTGACTTTTATCTTTGAAGGCTAGATCACACCTGGTCATCATTCAGGCTGGGGCTTCTCACCCAACCCTGCTAAGGGCATCTGAACAGAGCACTGGGTCTAGCATCAGGGAGACCCGAGTTCAAATCTAGCTTCAAATACTTCCTAGCTGTGGGACTCTGGGCAAATCACTTGACCTCTATTTGTCTTCATTTCCTCATTTGTAAAATGGAGATGATGATAACAGCCTGTCCCTCCTAGGGTGGTTGTGAGAATCAAATGAGACAAATGAAAAACATTTACTCACAGTTCCAGGTATGCAATAAGCGCTATATAAATGTTATCTATCCGGTACTCTGGAATCCAAAAGCTACCCGCTCTCCCGTGTAGTTTAAGTGAGTGGGGGAGGTTACAAAGACAAAACTGAAGCCAGGGGTGGTGGGTGGGGTGGGGGGTC
>NC_058133.1:491844886-491870207 GCF_016433145.1 Gracilinanus agilis | reverse complement strand
GGGGTGGGGGGTCCGGGGGGATGGGGGGGGCAAGGACTTTATCCTTCATACTTAGCTAGGTGCATTCCTGGTCTTCTACAAGAACAAGAGGCTGCAGAACCTGAAAGGTTTGCTCTGGCTCACCCTTATAGTAGCAAAGACCCTGGGACCTGGGGCTGGGAGAGGAATGAAAGAGAGGACCTGGGGGGAAACCAAGGGGAGCAAAGCACAGAGTGAGATAGGAAGGAAGGCGGAGATTCAGAGAAAAGGACAGGAAAATGAGAGCTGATTAGGATGGGGTGAAGCCTGGTAGATCGGTTCTAGGTTCCGGGGTCCCTAGTGGCCTGGAGTTAGGAAGAGTTAATAAGGAACATAGACTCTTATTAGCCGTGACTCTGGGTAAGTCATTTCACCTCTGCCTGCTTCTAGTGTCTATAATTGTAAAATGGGCATCATAATAGTTCCTGTTTCCCAGGGTCATTGTGAGGATGAAATGAGATAATATTTGTCAAATGCTTCGCACGGTGCCTGATACACGCCTGCTCCTTTCTCCCCCTCTAGGGCCTGGAGCGTAGCATCCAGGGAGGAAGTGGACCAGCCTCTCCCTGTCCCAGAGAAAAGAGATGAAGGGGATGACTCAGGGGGGTAGATTGAAGCTGGAAATAATTTTGAATCAGGTTCTCTTCCTTCATTATTCCAGGGGTGGCCCCTGCGGGAGGCTGCTTTTCCCTTCCTTCAGCTGCTACATTTGAAAGCATTTAGGAAGGAGTCTGGTGCACCCCTGCTCAAATGGGCTCGGACTGTCCTCCTGAATTGACATCACAGCCTCACGCAGCCGCAGGGAGATACGACTCTTGGTTAGTGGAAGGACTTCATGGAGAATCGATGTACAACTTATATGTGTCTGAGGCAGGATTTGAACTCAGAGGGCTTTCCTTGGCAGTCTAGGACTCTGGGAATGGATAAAGTGCTGGGATTGGAGTTCGCATCTCAGTAACTCTGGGTAAATTCCTCAGTTTCCTCATCTGTAAAATGGGGATAATAATTGAATCTGCCTCCTAGGGTAGTTGTAAGGGTCAAATGAGATAATATTTGTAAAGATCTTTGCAGATGTTAAGGTGCTAGATAAATGCTATTGTTATTTGGTGTTCAACCATGTCTGACTCTTCATGACCCCATTTGGGTTTTTCTTTTTCTTTTTCTTTTTTTTCTTTTAAACTTTTACCTTCTGTCTTAGAATCAGTATTGTATATTGGTTCCAAGGCAGAAGAATGGGAAGGGCTGGGCAATGGGAGTTAGGTGACTTGTCCAGGGTCACACAGGTGTCTGAGGCCAGATTTGAACGTTGGACCACTTGTCTCTAGGCCTGGCTCTCAATCCACTGAGCCACCTCGCTGCCTCCCATTTGAGTTTTCTTGGCAAAGATACTGGAGTGGTTTGCCATTTTGTTCTCCAGCTCATTTTATAGATGAGGAAACAGAGGCAGGCAAGGTAAAGTGGCTTGCCCAAGGTCACACAGCTAGGAAGTAACTGAGGCTAGATTTGAACTCAGGTCTTCCTGACTCCAGGCAGGACACTGTCCAGTGAAATGCCCCACTATTATGATGGCTTTTGTCATCATTATTATTAGGTAGACTGACCTCCAGGCATCTTTAGTGGTCCTGGTTCCATGCGCCTTAGCGTAGCCCCAACTGAAGCCAGGTCACAGGGAGGGGAAAACTGGAATGATTACTTATGGGTAACATTGTGGAGGGAATTCCTGTGTGGGCTGAATTAAATCATGGGATCGTCACCAATGAGCATATTTGAATAATACTCAGAACACTTTACAAAGAGATTATATCATTTGATCCTGACAACTCTGGGAGGGAGGTGCTATTATGATCCTCATTTTACAGATGAGGAAACTGAGGCCAACAGAGGCTATCTGGTCAACCAGTTAGTGGCTGAGGATTAGAACTCAGGTTTTCCTAACCTAGAACCAGCACTCAGTTCTATGGTCCCCCCCTAGTGGCCAATAACCGTATAGTGCTTAACTTTTTTTAAACTAAGAGTTGGGGGGTCTAGAGAAGGAAGGGACCTTCTGGGTCATCAAGTCTAATCCTCTTATTTTACAGATAGGGAAACTGAGGCCCAAAGATATTACAAATTTCTTTACCTGATAGAGAGATGACAAGGACTTGGGGGTGTCTTCTTTTTTTTTTAAACCCTTAACTTCTGTGTATTGGCTCCTAGGTGGAAGAGTGGTAAGGGTGGGCAATGGGGGTCAAGTGACTTGCCCAGGGTCACCCAGCTGGGAAGTGTCTGAGGCTAGATTTGAACCTAGGACCTCCCGTCTCTAGGCCTGACGCTCAATCCACTGAGCTACCCAGCTGCCCCTGGGGGTGTCTTCTAAGGGTCTGATTTTCTAATTCTCTAGTCTGGTGAGGCTCTGAGTCTTGGGTTGGGCCCAGTTCCAGGCACCTAACATTTATTTAGAGAAGCTGACTAGAGGACAGTGGTGGAGATCAGGTGGAGGGGAACTTGTGCAGGAGGAAGGGGATCAGCCACAGGCCTTCCCAGCCCTGCTCAGCCCTGGGTTCAGCCCTGCCTGGAGGCTAGATCTTAGAGTAATTAGCTTGAGCCAAAGTGGTTCTAAGCTTCAGCTGCCTGCAGGTCCCACCCTTTCTTCAGTTCCTGATTCAGAGACTGAGGAAGTGAAGCTATATTCTATATCCTTTTATATCCTGGCCCTACAAGCTTTTAATCTTCAATGATTAAAGTAGTTCTAATTGCATTGTGTGGTTCATGGGTGCCTCTTGTAGTTACCCCATCTGGTCGTTGTTCAGGCATTTTCCTTCAGGACCCCATTTGGAGTTTTCTTGGCAAAGATACTGAAGTGCTTTGCCATTTCCTTCTCTAGCTCACTTTACAGAGAAGGAAACTGAGGCAGACAGGGTTAAGGGACATTCCCAGGGTCACCCTAAGTGTCTGAGGCCACATTTGAACTCAAGTCTTCCTGACTCCAGGCCCAGTTCTCTGTGAACTATGATGCCACCTAGTGGCCCCTGTGCTAGCTGGATTAATGCCAGATTTAGGCTTAGTCCACAATACTGTGCCATAGGAAGACTTCATATCTAGTGGAATGAGTACTGAACTTGGATTCATAGGACCAGGTTCAAACGCCACCTTTCCCATTTGCTCCCTGTGTGACCTTGGGTGAGTCATGCTTCCTTAGTTTCCTTTTCGGTAAAAAGAGGGGTTGAACCCTTCCAGCTATAGACTTGTGATTCTATAAATGATAAATCTCTGAGCCTCAGTTTCCTCAGATATAAAGTGAAGAGGTTGGACTTGGTGGCATGCCCTTTTACCCTTAAAATGGGTAATCTGTAAAATGGGTATCATGTCTTTAATTAATCTCTCCCTTATAGGGCTGTCAGGAGGTTCAAATGAGATCATGGATATTTTGATGGAGTTCAGATAGAAACAGGCTTGGGACAAGTCACTATCCTGTTCTTATTCTATTATAGTTAATGTTGTTGGGGGGTCAGTGCACAGCTGGATAAAATGACTGCTTTTTATAACTTTGTAAAAGTATTGGGATATGAGAGCATAGTCCATAAAGTATCTTTGGGGACAGTAGTTAGTGGGACCATGGAAATGATAATACTTCATCCTCTTCTCACCCGGCATTGTAGAAAGAACACAGAGCCTTCAGTCATGATGACTTGAGTTCAAATCTGATTTTTGGCTGTTTTACTCTATATGTTGTATGACCCTGGACAAGTCATTTAACTTTTATTTGCCTATTTCCCCATGTGTAAAATAATTCCACCTATTTCCCAGGGTTCTTTAGAGGCTCAAATGAGATGATAATTGTAAAATGACTAGCCCAGTGCCTGGCACCTACTAAGAAGTGTTAGCTATTATTATTGTTGTTGTTATAATTATTAGCCAAAAAGTATTTCTCAAGTATTTAGTATATGTTAAGCACCATGCTAGGTGATGGGGAGGGGAGGGAGACAAAGACAAAAATGAAACAGTTTAGGGGCAGTAAGTGATTCAGTAGATTGAGAGCCAAGCCTATAGACAGGAGGTCCTGAGTTCAAATTTGACCTGAGACACTTCCTAGCTGTGTGATCTTGGGCAAGTCACTTAACCTCCATTACCTAGCCCTTACCACTCTTCTGCCTTGGAACCAACATTGTTCTAAGATTGAAGGTAAGGATTAAAAAAATGAAACAGTTACTGCTCTTGAGGAGTTTCTGTTCTATTGGGGAGACATTATTACTATTATTATTATATACACTGAAAGTGTAACTGCGTCCTGGAACAAGATTTTTTTTTTTTTTTTTTTGGAACAAGATTTTTGCTGATTGTTTAGCACTGATACAGAGTACCAGCCAGCCAGCATCTGAGGGTATCTTGGATCTAAGTCCCAGAGCAGAGCTGAGGAAATGTGGCTTGAAAAAGAATGCAAAAGGGGTGAATTTCAATCAGGAGGGCTGCCTGTTGTGTGGTGAGACTCTTGAATTCTCAAAGAAATGGGGGAAAGGGCAGTGAAGTGACTCGTGGTAGAAAGCAGGGCCTGGACACCAAAGGTCCTTGGTTCTATTCTGACCTCAGACATTTCTTAGTTGTGTGATCCTGGGCAAGTCACTTAACCCCAACTGCCTAGCCCTTTGTGCTTTTCTACCTCGTATAGGATAGAAGTAAGGATAGAAGAAGAAGGAAGAAGGAAGAAGGAAGAAGAAGAAGGAGGAGAAGGAGGGAGAAGGAGAAGGAGGGAGAAGGAGAAGGAGAAGGAGAAGGAGAAGGAGAAGGAGAAGGAGAAGGAGAAGGAGAAGAAGGAGAAGAAGAAGAGGAAGAAGAAAGAAGAAAGAAGAAATGGAAGAGGAGAGAGAGAATTCCAGACTAGATGGGTTAGGCGATCCCGGACTATGGTCCCACCCAGAGAATCTCATACACGGATGGACACAAAATATGTTATTTATTGTGAATTTCTGCAAAGACACATTTAAGCAACAAAATATACATTTGTGAACCTTTTAGAATTTTGTTTTATACATTAACCAATACACCGTGTTACCGTAGCAATAAATTAAATGTACACTATTTACAGGGCATAGGCAATCAGACTCTACAAAGCACCTCTCCATTCTAAAAAGGAAGAAAGAAACATGAATAATCACCAGCACTGGCAGAGGGGAGCTAGGCTCTGAGATTTCATCACACTTAGGAACTCTTCACAGGCAAACATTGCTGCTGCACTCAAGGGGGCGGCACACAACTACATTCATGAAAAAGAAAAAGGAGGGTCTTCAACCATGCTAGGAGATCAGCGAGAGGGATGGAAAAGGACAGACTTCTTCATCCAAGCAGAAAACAAAGTCCAAGAAAGTGGGACATCACAAAAGAAAGGGATGGATGAGAATTCATTTTCTCTCCAGCTCACCACCATCCCACTGGAGCTATCCAGGGTAGATACAAAGCAGGAAGCCAAATACCCTTCTTCTAGGGCCATCTTGTCACTCGTGGCCCTTTGTCCTTGTCTGCTATGTCGTTGGCTCTCACTTGGGTAGCCTGGCCCATCTCTCCACCCAAGTGAATGGGCATACCAGTGACATACACGTAAGTTTCTAAGACTAGTCTCACCAGCATGGTTCACCATCCTCAGGATTTGGGGGAGGAAAGAATGAACTAAAGCTTGGCCAAACAAAATTCGCCCAGAATTGGCCCTGAGTGCCCAGTCTTACTTCTTCACAGACATTTTAAAAACTTTCCTTACTTCAGAGAAATTCCTGGGAATCCCTGCCCTTGGCAAGTACTAACTCACCACCACCCCGGGCAACCGGAGGGTGGCCATTCCTTTGGTCAACATCTTTGAAAGGCTACTTCTGTGAACTTTGCTATTCAGATTTCCCCTTGCCCTCCTGTGCCCCAAACAATTCCATCATTCTCCAGGCTTAATTTTTTATTTTTTACAAACCCTTACTTTCTGTCTTAGAATTGATACTAAGTTTGGATTCCAAGGCAGAAGAACAGTAATGGCAAGGCAACTGGGATTAATTGACTTGCCCAGGGTCACACAGCTAGGAAGTATCTGAGGCCAGATTTGAACCCAGGACCTCCTGTCTCCAAGCCTGGCTGTCCCTGCCCTGCCCCTTATGGATGTAGGAATGGATTAAACAGATGTTTACTTTGGCATTGTCTCTGCAGCATATTCGAAATCAACTGATGGGAGTGCAATGATCCTTGCTTGGTCCATCATAAAATCTAAGCCTCCTGTTCTGCTCATTAGAGGGGAGGGATGGGTAAGCTAGCATGGGATAGAAGAGTCACCTTCAAAGGCTGCTTCTTTGCTGTTTGCTAAGAGGGAATTGGGCTGTGTTTAAATTATACTTTATGTTTGACCCCAGAGCCAGCTCTTTTTTTTTTAAACCCTTAACTTCTGTGCATTGGCTCATAGGTAGAAGATTGGTAAGGGTGGGCAATGGGGGTCAAGTGACTTGCCCAGGGTCACACAGCTGGGAAGTGTTGGAGGCCTGATTTGAACCTAGGATCTCCCGTCTCTAGGCCTGACTCTCAATCCACTGAGCTACCTAGCTGCCCCCTACTAGGTTTCTTTCTTTCTTTTTTTTAAACCCTTAACTTCTGTGTATTGGCTCATAGGTGGAAGAGTGGTAAGGGTGGGCAATGGGGGTCAAGTGACTTGCCCAGGGTCACAGACCCAGCTCTTATGACTGAGGGGTGGCGAGCTACTGGAGGCCTCAGTGACTAAAACCACTCTTGTTTTCATTTTCTGGATGGGCTCAAAGTCTTGGGAATCTTTGCTAGAGAAATCCAATAAATTCTCTTTCTTTCAGTTCCATCCCATTCAATTCAACACTGCTTAAACACTTAACTCTATACATATCTGAGGCCAAGGCTCACACCACCTAGGAAAGCCAGTCTTCCACATCCTTGATTCAGGCACCAACCTTGAGAGCCGAACGTAGTCACTTGGGCAGGATCCAAGGGCTTCGGTTCATATTATTCATCAGACTAATTGGGTGGGGATGGGATGGGGGTGGTGGTGAGCTGAGTATTGTGGAAAGAGCAGAGCACATGCCAGGGGGCTAAGAACTGGTGTCTAGGCCCAGCTCAATGGTAATGTGACCCTGGGCAAATCAATTCACATGTATGGGCCTCAGTTTACCCTTTTTGTAAGATGAAGGAGTTGAATGAGATGGTCGTCAAAGCTTCTACCAGTTCTAATAGCCTCTACTGTCTGGGATTTGGAAGCCTGCCCAAGTTAGTGACAAATCTGGCTACTACTGAGGAAGCTCTCCTTCTTACTCTGCAAGCACTCCCAGTATCTCTAGCTGACCTAATGTTTAGAGGAAAGGTCCTCTTGGGGCTGCCTTAATGAGCAGCGAAGAATCAGGGTGCCGCTACTGAGGAGCATCATCTGTAAGCCATCAGGTGCCACCAACATGCCTAAAAACACTGTCTTTCCTCAGCTAGATGTTCTGTTTCATGATCTCCCACTACTGGCTCGAAGTCTGCCGGGCACACGTTTTCTGCACGGATAATGCAAAGGCAGACCTCTTCGATCCCTAACGAGTACCGCATGAATGAAGCTGAGCAGAGACAATCAGCAGGTTACTCTAATTCTAAGTCACATTTGATGTCAACAAGCCGCTCTGGAGGCCAACAGGAGAGAAGCGTTTGACAATGCTAAAGAGCAACTGGAAGAGAAGCTCTCAGTGGCCCCTGGCACGCTGGCCTTGGCACGCTGGCCCTGGCAAGGCCTTCATTAGTGGGAGATTCTGCACCACCTCATCTTTTAGGTGGTTTCAAAGCAAAGTTTGGATTGTGGCTCTGTAAACACATTTGAACTCCAGAGGCACCAGAAAGAACCTCATTCCTAGCCTTGTTTTCTTTCTTCCCCTGGGCACGAGGGACACAGATGGACTGATAGGATTCACTTTTTAAACTAACTGGGAAAGTATTTACAGGATGTTGGGGCTCAGCGCCAGACCCAAAGGGAGGGGTCATTTCAGAAGCTACTCATGTCAACATATAAGGAAATGGGAATCCAAGGCTGCTCTTCTACTCCCGCCAACTTCCTTCTCTTGGGAACAGCAGAGAGGATGGACAACTGCAACTGCCTGCCAGGAGGTGGGGTGAGCAGGTTAGAGCCAGCCAGGGGATCATGAGAGGTGGATCCTGATGTTCCACAGTTGGGGAGACATATTACAACCTAAAAACACAATCACCCCAAACCATGATTTAAAAAAAACCCCTTACCTTCTGTCTTAGTATCAATTCTAAGATAGAAGAGCAGCAAGGGCTAGGCAATGGGGGTTAAGTGACTTGCCCAGGGTCACACAGCTAGGAAGTGTCCAAAGCCAAATTTGAACCCAGGACCTCCTGGCATTCTATTCATTGCGCTACCTAGCTGCCCCTCAAACCATGATTAAAGGCACTGCTGCTTCCAAGCTCCAGTCAAGAAACTGCCTTATTTGTCTAACCTAGATAGGAGATGGGGACCGGACTGGGGGAAGAGGGTTCAAGCTGAATTAATGACAAGTGAAAAAGAAGTACAGAATATTTTGTAACTAATCATTGCTTATGACTTTCAAGGACATACAGACACAACGAAAAGTGTGGCCAAGTCCTACCTGACCTGCTTTAAGGAAAATAGAAGAATCACATGTAATAATCACACCGTTTATGTACAAATGGGTGCTGCCAAAGACATTTTTAAGAGCACCCAAGTAGGCCAACCTTGGAGAGAAGTTCTTTATAAGAGCAATCTTATCTCGACTAATAATTTATTTAAACAAACTCCTCTCTTTATAGGTAGTGTGTAAAGGGCAATTTCAGATGGGCAGCTTGAGAAAGAAGACGTGGCTGGGTGGGGGGTGGGGTTGGGGTGCCAGATCACAGCCCCAGCCCTGCTAGCACTAAAGTGACTGAGCAAATGACTTCTGCAAATTGCTCAAATGGTCTTGAGCAAAGCCCTTCCGTTTCCTCGTCTGTAAAAAAGAAGGGCTTTCAGGAGGTAACTTGGAAGCTCCCTCCTGGTCCTCACATTCTAACAAAGTATAAAAGGATCCCAGCCTACTATTGGATTATTATAGATTCCTAATCAATGGGCTCCTTGCTTCTAAATGCTTTACTAATCTAGCAAAATCAGCAGGGAATTATACTGTTGCTCAGGAAAAAGGAAAGCTGGGTACCCCGACGTAGAGGAGGAACGTAGGCCTGGATAGAGGCTGCGTGTGAATCTTTTGGAGTGGATCTATTCATCGAAGCTGTTTGAATGAGGCTTCTCCTAGTGAGAGATGGAGCCCCAGACTCCCAGCTCTAGGAGTCTCTCTGCCCCCATTCAAGTGTTAGAGAGCCTGGTTTGAATTGTGGCGCCCGCCGTAGACTCATTGGAAAGCCACAGGTAATACTCATTTTGGCCCCGACTTGGAATCAGTGGGCATCCTTGAAAGTAATGATGCTGCCCTTCTTCAAAGGTGTTAACGTATCTCAGATTTGAAATGGAACAACAAATTCAGCCTCCCTCTGCACCAAGGCTGTGCGGGGTGGTACTGGGGGACAAGAGTCAAAGGGCCTGCCTGGGGCTAAGCCAAACTTCTGTTTCAAATCTCAAGATCCAAATTGCTTCCATTTTCTGATTGAGAGGATGGACTGAGTGTGATCAGAGGGGGAACCCCCTTTATGAAGCAGGTGGGATTCCTGGGACTATAGAGACTAAACAAGGGCAAATGACCTGTTGTGGCATGGGGCCAGTGTGGGTGCCCTTCTACCCATGGGGTTAGCAAAAGCCCATGGAGACAAATCTCATAGATGCATCCAATGGTACCCCAAAGAGCAAGTAGGGTAAGGGGTGGAAGGATAGGGCAGAAAAAGGGGGGCATCCCAGGCAAAGGCCGAGGGAATAAAATCTGCCTTGAGCTTGATGGCATGCCTGGGTACTTTCTATAGAATTGGGCACAGGGGGCGGATTTTTGCCCTTGACAGGTTGGAAAGTCTGAGATTCAGTTTATGGGGGAACCTTAAGCTTGCCTCATGTCCATTCTTCTCAATTTGTTCCTCTTGGTCCAGATCTCTACGAGGCAAAAGCACCTATTTGGCCTTGGTATAGTGGAAAGTCAGGCTCTGGAGTTAGGACACAGATTCAAATCTTGCCACCTTTGTAACCTTGAATGAATCACTTTGCCTCCACTTTGCCTCAATTTCCTCATCTGTAAAATGAAAGGTTTAGACTAGGCAGCCTCCAAGGTTCCCTTCAGCTTTGGGTCTATGGAACCACAAGCTACATCTGATCTTGAGATTTCCAGCTATCAATCTTGCGGCCTGGGCAAGGGAGGCGAGTGCAGGAAAATACCAAGTTCTATCAGCAGTGGATTCCAAATGTAAGCAGAAGCCTGCATTTTGGTCCAGGCGGCACGGCCTTGGCACACTTCTGTCTTCCTTCTTGGAGTGTGCTGACTAAGGACTACCTGTGTAATCCCCTTTAGGCCCTCCTCGTTCCTGCCCTCGACCTCTAATTCCCTGACAAGGAACTCGCCATCAGATCTGGGGAAGATGAGGGTAAAGGGAGTCCCCTGGTAGCCGTCATGGGAAGTGACCCGTGGTCCGAATGCAAAGAGGTAGGGCTGCAGAGACATCTGACTTTGGACAGAGAAGGATGCAAACAATCCACATTTGGGACCGCTTTCTGCTCAAAATGCTCAGGAGGCTTCCCTGGGAAGGTGACAGAAGCGGAGGGGAGCAAGGAGCACATTGTTTCCTCCCCAGCATGCTTAAGAAATGCTTGTTGAGCTAACAAATGAGCGCTTGGGGAGCCTATTGGGATGGGGGAACAAGGGGCCAACGGGTCCTGGAATTTTGCTTGGTTTCTGGGATGAAAATGGCAACCACTAAAATAGTGGATGCCCTACCTAGAGACGCCCTCCTTGGGCACAGGGGATGTCCAGGGAGCTTTGTTTGAGACACACTGATATAACTCACAAGAGCCCAGAAGAGGCCACTGAGCTTCAAAGCATCCCTTTCCCGGGCTTGCCAGTGAGGCCAAAAAGTTTGCCTCTGGCCTCCCTAGCTTCAGTGTCTCTCTCTCTCTCTCTCTCTCTCTCTCTCTCTCTCTCTCTCTCTCTCTCTCTCTCTCTCTCTCTCTCTCTCTCTCTCTCTCTCTCCATCCCCAGGCCCATTCCCAAAGGGAGCATCTAGTGGAATCCTTCATCCCCTCATCAGAGGCTGCTCCCTGAAAGAGCTGTGGCCTCGGGGCCCTGCCCACAGAAGTCTTGGGCCTTCCTGTCACTGGGATTTGTCTAGAAGGGAAAGGAAAGGCTGCCTGTGGACAGAAGGCTCATTAAGGACTCACCAGGCTGGGGACCGAAGCCTGATCTCTGCCCACCGTTCACAGGAGGGACTGACCAAAAGCAAGAACAGAGACGTGTGGTGGCGGGGAGGGGAGGACGCTTGGAGGAAAGAGACCTTTTGTGGAACGTGCTCACCTGCAGGACACGCACAGATGCGCACACGGCGTCTGGCTGCGGTACGGCCAGGCAGCTCACAAGGTAGACCGACAGAGACCTATGGGCATGGGCCCCAGGGGGCTGGGCCGCAGCATGTCCAGTGTATGCTACATGGTACAAGAAGCCCCCCCTCAGAAAGGCGGGAAGTGTGCCCTGCAGGCACGCCGCCAGGAAGGACTGGGGGAAGGGGAGGGTGCTGGAGGGTGCTGAGCGGAAGGCTGGCCTCCGCTTGAAGTCGTCGGCATGGGGACGCTGGGCATGGGAGCAGCTTCAGGGATTAGTGTAGTGGACGGATGTTCCCAAGGTCTTGGTGGAAGAGCCGCCATCTCCCTGGGCTGAGGCAGGACTGCCCTGAGGGGGACAAAGGCAGAAGAGGGAGGATGTTAGCGATACGGCTAAGTGATGGAGTCCATTCAGAGGCTCAGAGCGGGGGCAGAAAAGATGCTTGTTGAGCCTTTTAAAATATAGTCATCATCCCCTCTCGCCTTCCCAGGAAACTCAACTCCCATTTAAGCTCATGGGGGCAGAGACTGCCTAGCACAGTGCCTGGCACATAGTAGGTGCTTAATAAATGCTCGCTCCCTTCCGTTTCCCTTCCCATAGATGAAATCTCTATTAAAGATACAGAGGCGAGAGTAAAAACGACCCCTGCCTTCAAGGGGCGCATATTCTAGCTGACTAGCGGGCTGTTACTGCCCTCCTCTTGTGCAGGCGACTTTCCTCTCCTGGCTCCAATCTTGGAGTCTTCAGAGAAGAGAGCATTTGAATCCTGGCCTATTTCTTCGTGCTTTCAAATTTCCCAGGGTGACAGAGCTCTGAGCGGGTGGGTGGGCTCTCTGGGGATATCCCTTACGAAGGGCAGACAAGAAAGGACCCGTCCCGCTGGGCTCCGAGGGTAACAAACTCTCTACTCACCTTGGACAGGTGAAGGACTTCTCTTCCCCACTAGTGACCCTGCTCCAGGATAAAATCAGAACAAAGACTTCACGTGATCATCGGTCAGTCAATCATTGAGAAGAAGGCATTTATTACCCACCAAGTACCAGGCATTGTGCAAAGACAGAGAGGAATGATACTAGGGACCTACTTTTTTCTTTTCTAAGCCCTTATCTTCCATCTTAGAATCAACACTGTGTATTGGTTCTAAGGCAGAAGAGTGGTAAGGGCTATAGGCAATGAGGGTTAAGTGACTTGTCCAGGGTCACACAACCAGGACGTGTCTGAGGCCAGATTTGAACTCAATTCACTCTCAATCCACTCAATCTATTGAGCCATCTAATTGCCCCCAGAAGCCTGCTTTTGACATGCTTCTCTGTGTGAAGGAGAAGAGAAGGGAGGCAAATGACAGATAACCAAGAAGGTCATTTGCCCTTGAAATGTGTTTCTGGTATTCTAATGCATTGAGTAATTGATATTAAAAAATAATGGAATCCCACTAAGGGGAAACCCTCCGCTCATCAGCCACACGCATTCTTCTCCATCATACAAAGCTGGAAACAGACAATCTCATGTCTCAGACAGAAGCTCAAAACCTTTCTGGTTTAGAGGGAAACAGTTAAATCTTTTGTGGGCTGAGCAACTAAATAAGAGTAAATGGAGCCTGCAGGGCATGGAATCAGAAATCTAGAGCCAATGAATCCAACTCCCCCCTTTTACAGGTGAAGAAACTGAGGCTGAGGGAAGTTAAGTGACTTGCTCAGAATAGCATAAAAAAGACATACAAAATGCTTTTTCAGGGGTCACCAAGACAAATTTTCAATGGGGTCTGCATCTTCACCGGTGAAATAATGACAAGTAATATTTCTCTAGCACTTTAAGGTTTTTTAACCCCTACTTTCTGTCTTAGAATCAAAACTGTGTATTGGTTCCAAGGCAGAAGAGCAGGAAGAGCTAGGCAATAGGGGTTAAGTGGCTTGCCTAGGGTCACCCAGCTAGGAAGTGTCTGAGGTCAAATTTGAACCCAGATCCTCCTGATTTCAGATCCAGTGCTCTAGCTACTGTGCTGGCTGCCTCTACTTTAAAGTTTGCAAAGAGTATATATTATCTCCTCTGGTTGTCACAACCACCTTATGGTTTTTTGGTTGTTACCGTTGTTCAGTCATACCTGTCCCTTTGTGACCTCATTTGGGTTTTTCTTGGTAAAAAGACTAGAGTGGTTTGCCATTTCCTGCTCCAGCTCATTTCCTAGTTGAGGAAACTGAGGCAAACAAGGTTAAGTGTCTGAGGCCAGATTTGGATCCACAAAGATGAGTCTACCTGACTTCAGCTTGGGCACTCTATTCACTGTGCCACCTAGCCACCCTGGCACAACCCTATGAGGCAGGTTTTACATTTTACAGATGAGGAAACACAGAGAGACCTAGTGACTTGCCTCGCTTCACACAGCACTTAGCGTTCTAAGAGGCAGAAGTGGAGAAGTTGTTGCTTTGTAACTATCATTTTTAAATTTTAATCTTTTACTTAAAAAATTACATATAGAAACAATTTAGTAGTAAGTATTTGAGGCAGGACTTGAACTCAGGTCTTAAAAATGCCATGTCTATCTCTCTACTCATTATACCACCCAGACAGATACACAAGTGCTAACTAGCAAAAGCAAAGGACGTGAAAGTGAGTTTGGCCCAAAGCAGATAAAGGGATAGACAACATCTAGGTTTCCAACCTGGTATCTAGGAATCCTGTTAAATTTTTTTTTGATGGCTATTTCAGTGCGATTGGTTTCTTCAGTAATTCTGCTATTTATTTTAGGCATTTAAAAACGTTGTCTTGCATTAAAAATGTCCATGGGCTTCACCAGACTGCCAAAGGAGTCAATGATACAGAAAAGGCTAGAGCCCATGTTCCAGAAGATAATAAGGTGTTGAGGCAATAGGGTCTTGTATTCGACATATGGATTGATGGGTTTCATTTCTGAATATGAGAACGTCTAACACACTGGGAACTCAGTTCTCCAAATAAATAGTCCAGGCATCTAGATGGCTCAGTGGATAGAGAGCCAGGATTGGAGTCAGGAGGATCTGGGTTCAAATTTGATCTCAGACCCATCCTTGTTTTGTGACCCTGGGAAAGTCACTTAACCCTAACTGCCTAGCCCTTACAGCTCTTCTGTATTAGAAATGATACTAAGAAAGAAGGTATGGATTAAGAAAAAAAAAGAAAAAGTCTTACAAGAGGCCTCGACACAGTAGAAAGGGCTGTAGGATCTACAGTCGGACAGTACGGGCCTCCCTTCTCCCAGCCTTCCAAGCCCATTCCTTCCCTGCTCTGATGCCACTGTTTCCCAAACCCCTGAGTGGCACCTTCCTGCCCCCACCAGGGATTGGGGGACAGATATCCAAATTGGGGAAAACTGTCAGAATTTGCCTTTGTTCTCGTCCTCTTTTCCATGTCACTCTCATCTCTAGACATGAATCCTCCCTGTCTCCCATCACACAGAATGCTCTCGGCCTCCCAGGCAGATAATTGATCGCAGATATAGCAATGGCCAGTTTCAGCAATAGCCCCTCTCAGAGGGGGCTCCTGATGACTTCAAAGCCACAGGAATGAACCTTGACTGGCAGAATTTCAGGCTCTCTGTGTCCAAAAGACCCAGGAGGTTCCCCTCAAACCCGATCGAGAACAATCCTTAAATGGATCAGGCTCCCCTCTGAATTCCCTCCTCCCAGGCCCCCCCATTTCAGAGCCTCCCTCCATACCGAGCTGGAACTGGCGTGGCTGAGCTTATCAAAGCGGAACTTCAGGTTGGACCTCGGAGAGTTCCTGTTCTTCAAGTCTAGAAACAAATAAACCAGGGAACGATTAGGAAGGGAAGGCATTTCGATCCATCAATCGGCCAACATTTATTAAGCACTTACGAAGTGCCAGCTGCTGTGCTAGGCTCTGGGGGTCCTAAGAGAAAAGTGAAACAATTTCCGCCTTCAGGGAGTGTGCACTCTACTAGGGGAGGCCCAGGTTCAGAGGCTCAGAGATGAGTAAATACAGGATACAGATGAAAAAAAATATTGTGATGGGATAACAAGTGGGATAAATAACAAGTTGGGGAATTGAGAAAGGCTTCTTGTAGGAGGCAGCCCTTGAGCTGAGGCTTGACACTCTTAGGGGACTTAGTGTTCCAAGAGGTGCAGAAGGCATCTTTTGCTTTGTAACCATCATTTTTTAATTAAAAAAATGACACATAGAAACAATTAAAAAAATCATTTACCTTCTGTCTTGGAATCAATATTGGGTATTGGTTCCAAGGCAGAAGAGTGCTAAAAGCTAGGCAATGGGGATTAAGTGACTAAGTGCCCAGGGACGTTTCTGAGGCCAGATTTGAACCCAGGACTTCCCAGCCCTAGGCCTGGCTCTCAATCCACTGAGCCTCCTAGCTGTCTCCATGTAGAAACAATTTTTGGCAATTGTTTTCTGATATTTTATGATTAGATGCGTTCCCTCCCTCTTTCCCACCCTTGGATAGATTGATAGAAGTTACGCCAGTGCTTTCAAAATATATTTCCATATTGTTCATGCTGACCAGCATCTTTTTTTAATGTGCTTTTTGTCTCCCAAACAAGATATCCATAAATATTCTCTGGGAGCCTCGAGCATGTGGTTTGTTTGTTTTGCATTTTTGCATGCAGGTAGCTAACTGATACATTAGGCCAGTGATGGCAAACCTATGACACGCGTGTGAGTGAATACAGAGAAGTACGGGACCGCATGCCGAGGATGAAACATTTGCTGAAGTGTAGATGACAATTCTCCCTATATTAATTGACCTATTTTGGTTTATTAAATACGGTTATATGTTACAATGATACATTTTTGTTATTTAAACTATAAATATGAAATCATGGTTTCTTTCTCGAAGTGACACACCACCCGAGTTATGCTCGGTTTTTTGGTGAATTTTGATACACCGAGCTCAAAAGGTTGCCCATCCCTGTATTAGACATTGGCTTGGAGTTGGATTTGGAGTCAGGAAGATGTATATCTATGTATAACCCGGTGGAATTGCTTGTCAACTCTGGGAGTGGGGAGGGATGAGGGGAGGGAGAAAATAGGAATCATGGAATCATGGAAAAAATTTGAAAATATCAAATTTAATGGAGCCAGGAAGACCTAAATTCAAATCCTACCTCAGGTACTTACTAGCTGTGGAACCTCGGGTAAGTTACTTAATCTCTGTTTGCCTCAGTTTCCTCAACTGTAAAATGGGGACAATAATAGCTTCTACTTTGCAATGTTGTAAAGATGAAATAAAATAATAAAGCATTTAGCACTGCTGGTACTATGTTGCTGTTCATTTATGTCTGGCTCTTGGTGACCCCATTTGGGGTTTTCTTTGGCAAAGATATTGGAATGTTTTGCCATTTCCTTCTCCAGCTCATTTGACAGATAAGGAAACTGAGGTGAACAGGGTTAAATGACTTGTCCACAGTCACACAGCCAGAAAGTCTGAAACAAGATTTGAACTCAGGAAGATGAGTCTTCCTGACCCAGGTCCTATACTCTATGCACTTTGATCCACCTAGCAGTCATAAATGTTCCCTTTTCCTCCCTCTATCTATAGTTCAAAGTTCTGTATCCATCCAGGATCCATTCGGTTTCCGTGATGGGAGGAGGGTCAAAGGACTTTTTGTTCTGGTTTGCCCATGGCTAGGGAAGGATAAGTGTCCACCTAGAGCAGTCCTCAGCCCACAGACTTAGGACCTGGTCCTTCAAGTATGTCTAGAAGGAAACGGAGACTGTCACAGACAGTATAGCACCCTCAGGTGCCTCCTTTCTCTGGATGCTTCTGAATCTCCGCTAACTTCTAGCCTGAGCGAGGTGTTCTCAAACACCGGCCGTGTACAATACCGAACAGAAAAGTGTCAGCCTTGGGAGCATCAGCCCTCCCTGGGCCGAGAGTACAAGCAGGACCTGAAAAAGTGAGCGGCTCGGTATTTTCTTGTATGTGCGATGTGTGCCTTCTTTCCCAACATGACGAATTTGGAACTATGTATTGCATGACAGCACGTGTACAACCTCTATCATATTGCTTGCTGCCTTGGGGAGAGAGAAAGGAGGGAAAGAATCTGGATCGCAAAATGTCAGAAGACGAATGTTAAAGATTGTTTCTGTGGGCAACCAGAAAAATTAGAATAAAGTCTTTGGGGAGAAAAAAAGTGAATGACTCTGGAAGTGAAATGACGGGTCACTTTGGGGCCTGATTGGCCCTTTGGCTCCTGAAATTTCCTGGTTACTCATGGTCAAAAGTTCCTCAGTTGTGCAAAGCATCCAATATTTCTCACCTCTCGTTCTCCATGATATACTATTAAAGAAACAAACAAACAAACAACCCTTATCTTCCATCTTAGAATCAATACTGGGTATTGGTTCCAAGGCAGAAGAGCAGTAACGGCTAGGCAGTGGGGGTGAAGTGACTTGCCCAGGGTCACTCAGCTAGGAAATATCTGAGGCCAGATTTGAGCTTGATTCTCTATCCACTGAGCCACCCGGCTCCCCCCATCATATACTATTACTGCCTCCTGTTCCCTAAATTTTCCTGGCTAGCCTGGGAGCTCGCAGATGGCAGAAATGGTATCTTTTGGGCATCTTTTTCATGGAGTGCCTACTACCAGCCTGGGCACACACTGGGCACACACTGGGTGAATGTTTGCTGTGAGAGGTGGGTCCCCCTCCCTGGAGGTCTTTAAACAAAGGATGGACGCTCTCTCGCTAGACACGCATCCTGAGGATTCACATTCACCTGTCCATGGGTGGCCTAGAAGGCCCCTGAGGTCTCTTTCAGCTCTATGATCATCGGCATCGTCGCATTATGGCTATGATCTCTTGCCAAGCTGCTAGGAGGGACTGGGAAATACTCTGCGGAGGAAGTATGCCATGGAGCATGTGTCTTGAACCAGGGTACAAGAAGCCCATTAGAATGGATAGTTCTTGAGGGCAGGGCCAATTTTTTTTTTCAACCCTTTACTCTTGGTTTTAGTAATAACTCTGAGACAGAAGGGCAAGGGCGAGGCAGTTAGGGTTAAGTGACTTGCCCAGGGAGTATTTAAGGCTACATTTGAACCCAGGACTCCCTGTCTCCAGGTCTGGCTCTCTATCCAGCTGGCCCAGGTGGGCCCTAGTTTGCTGTTTTTGTCTTTGTGTCCTCAGTGCCTGGGACATAAACGCTTGCTGAATTAAAGTGAATTAAATAAACTTTTGCCGCTTGGCCTCGGGAACAATGGATGGTATGCTCTCTGTTTTCCAAGACCCAAACCCCTGGCCAGTCAGACCGCGGTCTGTTTGCACTGTTTCCCCAGCGGCGGAACGGCTGCCTTGAGCTCTGGACAGTCTTCTGCCTGTCTGGGATAGAATGCTGGCGTGGAGCCGGAGGTTAGGCGGGGTTGGGGATGCCATCTGTGGCAGGGAAACAAGATGGAGATGAGTGACGGGCGCAGGGATCCGACCGGCTCCCTCAACCACTTGGGTCCTGCAGTTCCACCAACTAACTGAGCAGCCCCTTTAGCAGACGGCCACAAAGGGCAGGAGCCAGAGGAGGCGGCGGGGCTGCTCCCTGGCACCTCCGCACACATCTGCAGTCTCAGATGGGCCTAAGAGGTCCGAGGGGGAAGAGAGGAAGGCGGCTGGGGAACGCTTGATTGATGCCCATATTTTGGACTGTAGATCTAGAGACGGAAAGATCTCAGAGGCCCCTGAGGCTAACCCCATCGTGGTTGGCTGGTTGGTTTTTTCTGTCTCGCCCAGGCTGGACTTGCCGGGGTCACTCTTGGGTCCACTGTCCATCGGCATGGAAGCCATGTCCCTGCTCCATCTGGGCAGGTTTGCCCTTTCTTGAGAAGTCTGGTGGTCCCTCGCTCCCCACGGCTAGCCTTGGCACAGACACCCAATTGGCATTAGCTCTATTAGAACTCAGGACTCTCGAGCTCTGGTGATCCCAGAAGCTTCAGTCTGCCTAGTATCAGGGACTCCAGGTTTTGCTACCACGTGGGACCAATTCCCTTATTTTACTGAAATGTAAACTGAGACCCAGAGGAAGAAAGTGATTTCCCCATGCTTCCTTGAGGGGGAATTAGAGCTGGAAGTGACCTCAGAGGTAGCCCGTCCAACCTCCTCCTTTTACAGAGGAGGAGACCAAGCTCCAGAGGACTTAATCGACTCAACCAAAGTCATTCAGGGAGGCCAAGCCAAGTCCTCTCCTCCCCACTGTACCATTTCCTCCATCAGATTTTATGGCTATGGCATCCAGGCCTTTCCTATGCCTCCGGGGTCCTTGTCCCTTCTTCTCCACCAGAGATTCACTAGGAATGCCCATCAGGATGGCAATGAGAACCAAGGGAAGCAGCATTCCACAGCCACAGGCTCTCAGAGAGGTCAAGTGGTTTGCCTAGAGTCAAACAGCCTCCCAGTTGGGGCTCAAACCCAAGTTCAGTTCTCTTCCCACTCTTCTGAAGCACCCTCTGGAGAAGAAGAGCGGATGGCTTTCTCCACCGGCTTCCCAAAGGCCCCCTGACCAAGACACTACTGACCTGTCGGACTCCGGCTCATGATAACTGGGGTCGCTGCTGCTACTAGGCTGGGGCTCTCGCTGTTCAGGGACGGGCTGTAGACAAAGACTTCCTGCTTGAAGGGTGAAGCTGTGGAGGGCTGGCTGCTCTGGTGGGGAGGGAGACGGGGTAAGAGGCCTGGCAGCTTGGCAGTTTTCTGCATTCCACTCCCAAGCCCTGCAACTCTCCACCTCCTCCCATCCCTCCCCAACTTGGGCTTGATGAAGCTTCCCGTACAGGTGGGCCTTCCCAGCTTACCCTGGCCAGTCCCCTCCCTGGAAACCCACCACCAAAATAGAGCCAGATCCCAGGAGAGCAGACCCTTAGCACTACTTTCCTCCTCTTTCCTCTAATCCTTTTTCTGATTAATTGTCACATCTTACGGCTTAAACCTCCTTAGCATCTCTTACGCCCATCTCCTTTCCCATCACACCCAGCTGCCTCCATCATCTCTTCTCACTGGGCTCCCTGCAGCCAGTCTCTCCCCTCCCCAATTCATCCTCTGCACAAGTGCTGGTGATACTTTGAAAGCAGAGGGCTCACCATGTTACTCCTCTGGTCCTCTGTTCTTTGGGGGTCCGCCACTGTCTTCAAGTCAAACTACTCCATTTGGCATTTAGGGCCTTTCACAATATAATGCTAGTTTTGTTTTGTTTTTTTAACCTTTACCTTCTGTCTTCGAATCGAGCTGGATATTGGTTCTTAGGCAGACGAGTGGTAAGGGCTAGGCAACTGGGGTTAAGTGACTTGCCCAGGGTCACACAGCTAGGAAGTATCTGAAGTCAAGTGTGAACTCCAGGCCTGGTGCTCTATCCACTGTGCTACCTAGATGTCCCTCTAGTCTATCTTCACAGGCCAATTTCACACTAATTAAACTAGCCTGCTGATTGTTCCTTGTACAGGGAATTCCATCTTTCTTCCTTTGCCTGGAATGCTCTCCTTTCTCAGCTCCACCTCTGAGAACCTCTGAGCCCCCTCCAAGGTGCAGCTCAAGGGCTTCCTCCTTCCAGACATCTTTCCTGATTCTTCTCATTGTCAGGGCCCTGGGGCACCATCACGGGGCTTTTTTTGGGTCTATATCCTGTGCTTACTCATCTGTGAGCATGCTCTACCCCCTTAAGAAAATAGAAGCTCCTTGTGGACAGGAACTTTGGTCATGGTAGCACACAGTAGGTGCTTAACCAATACTTGCCCATCAACTATTTCTCTACCTAAAATGTAAGCTCCTTGAGGGCAGGAAATGTCTCATTCTTGTCTTTGTATTCTTTCTAGTATGATGCCCAGGACACAGTTGGTGTTTAATAAATGCTTGCTAGGGCAGCTAAGTAACTCAGGGGATAGAGAGCTAGGGTTGAAGAAGGGAGGTCCTGGGTTCAGATCTCGCCTTAGATACTTCCTAGCTGTGTGTCCCTGGGCAAGTCACTTCACTTCCAATGCCTAGCCCTTACCACTCTTCTATCTTGGAACCGATATACACTATTGATTTTTAAGATGGTTCAAATCTGTCCGCAGACACTTCCTAACTGGATGACCCTGGACAAGTCATTTCACCCCCACTGCCTAGCCCTTATTGCTCTTCTGCCTTGGAACCAATACACAGGATTGAGTCTAAGATGGAAAGTGAGGGTTTAAGAGAAAAGTGCCTGCTGATGGGCCATCTCCCTACATAGAGCATAAGCTCATTGCAGGCAGGGACTTTTGTCGCCGTGCCTCTGGAAGCGAGCCCCGTGCTTGACCCACAGTCGGTGTTTAATAAATGTGTGTCGATCGAATGGGTTGGCATATGAGCCCCTAAGTCAGAGGGACGTGGGAGAGTCGGCAGTGTCCCAGCTCTGGGGCTCTGCTGGCCATGAGTCGGGGTCTGGCTTCCCTCTGGGCAGGGGCTGCGCCTACCCCAATGTCGTATTCCTCCATGGCCTCGCTCTCCCCGGCGGTGCTGCTGAAGCTGCTGGTGCTAGATGAGGACCGGGAGATGCTGGATCGGCCATTTTCCTTCAGCTTGACGAAAGGCCTGGGGGAGATGGGCAGATGGAGCGGGAACTGACCCCCAGGACGCACACAGCCCCCCTGCAGCCGCTGGGTGGCCGGAGTGCCAGGGGCGTCTCCGCCAGTCCAGCACGTGGCTCCGGCCCCGCTCGCTCTCCCCTCTGGGGCCGCCCACTGCCCACTTCCTCCAAAGAAGGGCTCCCCCCTTACTTCTCTTTGTTTGGGCATATTTCTGGAGAGCTGGGGTTGGACGAGGTTTCTGATTTCACTTCCTGAGAGGAATGTCCACCGTCTGGAGTCTTGGGAGTGCTAGACACACTGTCACTGAGGAGACAGGGAGGAGGGAAGAGACAGCAACAGTAAATAAAGACATTTCTGTATAGGACTTCAAGGCTGGCAGATATATGCTTTTGATCCTCACGCTAGTATTATCACTCTCCCCATTTTGTAGATGGGGAAACTGAGGCAGGCTAAGTGACTGGCCCAAGATCACACATAGAGTGAATTTCTACGGCAGATTTGAATTCAGATCTTCCTGACCCCAAGTCAGGCATACCATTTAGCTCCCACAGCACTCAAGTCAAGGGCTAATGATTCCTAAATCTGTTTTCTTTCCACTCGTGATGGTGGGGGTTAGAGGAGGGAGGGAGCAGAGTCACCAAGTTCTGCCTTCAGAGTAAGAGTGACCGAGAGTGGGATCAGAGCCACCTTCATCTCTTGGAAGGACCTGGGGAGGCCGTGGGAGCCTCCCTTGACCCCCGTTTCACACATCCCACATTCTCTATAGCTGTTTAAGGCCCCAGAACAGGAGCCAGTGCCGCTGAGGGAAGGATTGCAGGTTCCCAGCTGCCTCCACTGTCATATTAACTATAAGAATGATATTAGAAAATAAGTCTTGTTGTATCCGTTTAAAAACAAGAAGTAGAGAAGCTGGCCATTCGGGCTTGCAAAGGGCCTCTTAGCATCTCTGTGAAGCAGGTGCTATCACCTACCACAGGATTATCCCCATTTTGCAGATGAGGAATCTGAGGTTCAGAAAGGGCAAGGGACTCGCCCAGAATTCAATGACAAAAGAGGCCTCTGAAGCCAGGCATTCCTGACTGTAAGTCCAGAACGTCAGCCTCTCTGCTCTGCTAACCCTCTTTTCCAGGGTCGTATGGCTAGGAGGTGTCAACGGTGGGAACTGAAGTCAGTAGCTGAGAGACAGTGTAGCATAAGGGATAGAGCTTTGGAGTCAGGAAGCTTTGGGTTCAAATTCTGCCTCTAATACTTCTAATAATATGGTATGACTGTGGTTAAGTCACTTAACCTCATAGATCTGTATTAGATTTAAAGCCGGAAGAGATCTCAAAGGCTGTCTGGTCCAATCTTCCCTCAACCCCCTCCCCCCATTTTACAGATGAGGAAATGGAGGTCCAGGGAGATGAAATCATTTGCCCAAAGTCATAAAGAGCATCAACAAGCCTTTGCTCAGTGCCTTTGCTACTACTATATGCCAGGCACTCTTCCAAGAGCCAGAGACACCCACACCAAACATCAAACAAAAATCGCTCTTGTCCTCAGGGAGTTTATCATCTAATGGAATCATGAGCATGAGCCAAGACTGACCCTGGACCCTCTGACTCCAGAGACGGGCTCTTTCCATTGGGTCATGCCTCAGTTTCTTAATTTCTAAAGTGAGGGGGTTGGCCTGGATGGCCTCAAAGGCCCCGCATGGCTCTAGATCTGGGATCAGAATCACTCACAGATTTTAGAGTTGGAAAGATTTCAGCCATTGTCTGGGCCAATCCGTACCCAGAAAAGTTCCCCATTGGAAAACGTCCAGCTTCTGCTCAATTCTGTGCCACCGAACCCTTCTGAACCAGCTTCCCAACTTTCAAAATGTGGATAATAAGTACCCGCAGAACTAATTGGATAGGCTGGTTGGGAGGCTCAAGCGGGAGGAGGCATGGGAAGCCCTTTAAAGGACCATGGAAAAGTGAATGATCCAGACTATTAGCATGTGGTCTTTAGGAGTGACTCGGCTGTGATTGCTTATAAGCAAATGCTCTCCCTCCCCTACCACTGAGAAGACAAACGATATTATACCCATTATACAGGTGAAGACCTTCGGTCAAGGTTCTACAGCTGGTGGTAAAGCTGGGATTAGAACCCAGGACTTCTGAGTTCCCTGTCTGGGGGTGTTTGATTTTTAAGCTGAGACAACATGCCTGGTCCTAATTATTTTGTATGTAGGTTGCCATGACTTGCCCCCTACAACTAAAAAAAATCCACTTTGGGCCAAGGAGGGCGAGAGGCCAGGTTTGGGGATATGGCTTGGACAGGGAGTTTGCTCCATCACTGAACTCCAAAAGCCACTTTAACAGGCTGTGCCTGGGGTTCTTAACCTGGAGTCTGGAAAGCTGGGTGTATGTTTTATAGTTTGGTAACTCTAGTTCACCGGACCTGGCTTTCCTGGCAATCCTTATTTTATTTTATATTTTATTATTATTTTATTTTTATTTTATTTATTTTATTTTATTTTATTTTATTTTATTTTATTTTATGCATTTAAACGTTCTTCTTCATCAGACTCTCCAAGGGGTCCTGGATACAAAAGGACTCTGTGGCCCTCAAAGAGGTCCTAATGGACTCAAGATTTGGATCACTGGTTCACAATACAGAAGGGGTCTCGGAAGACACTAGAGAGACACCCAGGTAAGTTAAATGACTTGCCCAAGGTCATACAGATTGTAAACATCTGAAGCTAAATTTGAAAGCAGATCTGGCAACCAGTGTTATTTCCCAAATACCTCACTGCCTTCCCAGGACAACTTCCACCCAGAGCAAGAATCCCCTGCAGGAAGCCATCCCACCTCTGCTTAAGCACTTTCAGGGATGGGACAACCAAAGAAGAGCAGGAATGAGCCCCAGGATTTACCATCGGGTCCGGCTATCAGCCTGGCCTTCAGAGCCTGTATGCAGGCGGGGGAATAATCCTGACCTCCGCTTGATGGGACTCCTCGATTGGTTCTTTGCTGTTGCTGCTGCCACTGGAGGCTGCCAACCGAAATCCCAAAGTGAAAACCTTACATGCCAGGAGCCCTCTGGGGAGAGGGTCTGTCTTCAAGGCAGGAGTAATCCTTCCCCCTCAGCAGCTAAGCTTGCAACTCTCTCCAAAAACTTTTCTGCCTCGGATATTTGTCCATTAGCCAAAGGCTCTTGTTTCCCTCCCTTCTCCCTCTCTCCTTTTCTCCTTTCCCCCTTAACTTCCTTCCTCTCCCTTCCTCCCTCCCTCCCTCCCTCCCTTCCTTCCTTCTTTCCTTCCTT
>NC_058133.1:491806784-491824921 GCF_016433145.1 Gracilinanus agilis | reverse complement strand
CCTTCCTTCCTTCCTTCCTTCCTTCCTTCCTTCCTTCCTTCCTTCCTTCCTTCCTTCTTTCCTTCCTTCCTTCCTTCCTTCCTTCTTTCCTCCCTTCCTTCCTCCCTCCCTTCCTTCCTTCCTGAGTACCTGTCATATACAAAGCACTATGGGAGGAAAACAAACAAGCACCAGGCCCTACCCTCAAGGAGCTGACAGTCCAATGGAGGAAAAGAAATGTGTGTACGTGAATAGCTATAATACTCTGAATAACAGATGTTTTTCGGTCTCTGGGGCTTCCCTAATCAGCAGAGGCGCTGTGGCTTAGTGAAGGTTGCTGCTTCAGAGGCAGGAAGCTCTAGGTTCTGTCCCACCTGAGCCAGCCGCCTACCAGCTGGGTGGCCCTGGACAGATGACTCACCTTTTTGGCGCCCCGAGGCAATTCTGGAATTGTGAAGCTCACATGAGATAATGAATGTCAGGCCCTTAAGGAACCTTAAAGCTGGCTGGAGAGTCAGCTAGGACTCTTCCATAGCTGTGTTCTGCGGGGCACTTGGCATTCATTAGCTCCTTATAACGACCCTGTGAGGCAGATGCTACTATTGTCACCCCCATTTTATAGATGAGCAACCTAAAGTTCAGAGTCATTCACTTGCCAGAAATCACAGAGTTAACAAGAGTCAGCAGTAGGACTTGAATACAGGACCCTCCTGGTTCCTGTGTTTAAAAAAAAAAGTGATACAACCCTTTCCTGCCTTAGAATAGATACCAAGCATTGGCTCCAAGGCAGAAGAGCATTAAGGGCTGAGGAAATGGGGGTTAGGTGACTTGCCCAGGGTCACCCAGCTGGGAAGTGTCTGAGGTCACATTTGAACCTAGGACCTCTTGCTCTCTATCCACTGAGCCACCCAGCTGCCCCTACTCCTGGCATTTCCCTACTCAATCAGACTGTGAGGAGGGCTATAGGAGACCTTCCAGGAGAGGGTTATGTGGGACGAGAGGAGGAGGAGCTGGTTTTGCCCGAGAAGTCCTGTGTCTGCTAGGACGGGGATGGGGTCACGCTGACTCAGCCACATCCTGGAACCCAGTTTTGCCCTGGTTCCATGGTTCACACTGGCACGATCAGATGGCTGGGCACGATTGGGGAGTCGACAGCGAGCGAGGGAACAGCTGTTGTTTTCTCTACTTAAAGCTAAATGGCTCCTATAGGGATCCCACCTGGGGCCCAGGCGCCATTAGCATTGCAGAGAAACACTGACCTCCTTTTGGTGTCCTGCCTACACGTTAAATGTGACCTCTGTGGGAGGACAAGCAAGGCAGCCCGGCTCTCCTGAGCTCTGCAGCAGAATTAGACTGGATCCAATGATCCCATCTACGGGATATGGCAGACAAAAGCACTGATTCTGTTATCAGAGGACCTGGATTCAAATCCTGCTTCTGACACCACCTCTCTGACTTCCGTCAAGTCCTCTTGACCAAGGACTCTTTTCTGGGTCCAAGTCCAGGTCTCACCCCTCTCCATTATCCCACACGGGCCATTTCCAAGTATCCTTGTGTTGGGAGGACACAGAATGGGATCTGGCACAGCCAATCGGCCCGCTTGGCTTGAAGGTGGCAGGAAAGAGTGTTGAGGGAAACTGGGCTGGACAGGTCTGATGGAAAGGATGGAGGAGAATGTGGGCTGCCATCCCTCACCCGGGACCCGCCACCTCCTCATGCTGGGTATTTGCCTTGGCTGGTTCTCACAGCAGAAATGTTTCTCTGCCTCTTGGCTTCCTTGCAGACTCAGCTCAAATTCTACTTTCTGTAGGAGCCTCTTCCCAGTCCGCAATCCTGCAAAGGCTGGTGCCCTCTCTCTGAGGTGAGCTCCAATTTATCCCGTAGATGTCTTTAAAAAAAAATCAGTCCTTCCCTTCTGTCTTAGAAATGATACTAAGCCTTGGTTCCAAAGCAGAAGAACTGTAAGGGCTAGCCAATGAGGGTGAAGTGACTTGCCCAGGGTCATACAGCTAAGAAGTGTCTGGGGCCAGATTTGAACCCAGGACCCTCTGTCTCTAGGTCTGGCTCTCTTTCTACCGAGCCACAGAGGCGTCCCTATTCATATTTCATGTTGTTTCTCCCAGTAGAATATGAACTCCTAGAAGTCAGAGACCATATTTCTGATTTTTAAAAAATATTCTTCAGTCTTAGCACCATGCCTGGCCCTTAATGAACGCTTGCTGACTTGATGGGCCTTGACACAGTGAGATACCACCGAGATTGCGCTGACTAACCCCCACCCCCAGCTTACCTGCCGGGCCTTTTGATAAATGACTCCAAACTTGAATGTGTTGTTGACTTCGTGCTCATCGTAAGACACAATCATCTGGGAAGCCTGGAGGAGACGGAGAGGAAAGAAGTCAGAGTGATGGCTGGGCTGGGTGTGGAGAGGACGGGAGCAGAGGCACCTCCGAGACTAAAGCCCGTGCGTGGAAGGAAAACTCCATGAGAGAGAGGAATACGGCATGGGCTAGCAAAGGCAGCACGCTGAGATGGAGAAAAGGCACGAAAGGAAGCTGAACCCAACTTGGACACTGAGATCCTGAGTGTCCCAGCTGTTTCTCCAAATCCAGACTTCAGGATCATTTAGAGCTGGAAGGGATCTTAGAGGCCACGGAGTCCAACCTGTTCCTTTTAAGGATGAGAGAACAGACAAGCTAAGGGACTTGCCCAAGGTCACTCAGCTTCTGAAGTAGGATGTAATCTAGGTCCTTCTTAGTGCAATTCTCAGGTCATTTGTTTTAATAATTAATTATTAATAGCCCAGTCCTCTCTCCACTAAGTATACTTGTATTGGATATAATGGGGAAACCAAGTAGAGAATCAACAGAACTTGAGTAGGAAAGGCTGAACTGTCTTAATGTTTGTGTGTGTGTGTGTGTGTGTGTGTGAGAGAGAGAGAGAGAGAGAGAGAGAGAGAGAGAGAGAGAGAGAGAGANGAGAGAGAGAGAGAGAGAGAGAGAGAGAGAGAGAGAGAGAGAGAGAGAGAGAGAGAAAGGAAAGGGAACAAGAGGTGGGTGTGGTTGCTCCAGTACCACCAGGGACACCCACATGCTGCTGAGCCCAACCAGCAGAGAAGTGCCAGTCGGCCCACGTGGCAGCTGGAGGCAGCTCTCAGCCAAGAGTGTGGCCGAGGGCACACAGCCCCTCTGCTCTACTGGAAAGTGATGCCTCCCTTGGCAAAGAAACCCAACTTCTCCTTCTAGCCTTGTTGCCAAGCAACATGACTTCCTTCAGGGAGAAGTCTTCCTTTCCCTCCCAGGATACAGTGGGGAAATGATGTATGAGACATGCAAGGCTGTGTTGTCTTCTGGATGCAAAGATGATGAGCCTGACCAGCCCCCATTAGGAGAGCTAGAACTAACTTGTCTTCTTAGGAGTCAGACTGGGCTACAGGATCCAGCCATACTTGCCGTCCCCATTATTCTCAGTGGCTAGATATGTTAGAAACGCAGACAAGGTTCACAAAATAATAAATGCAGCCTCAACCTTTCAAAGTTGTGAAGATAAAATGAAATACTGTAAATTTTAATTGCATTGTTTTTGTAAATTTAACTTAACATTGTAAATTATAAAATTATATCTATAAAGTGCTTTGTAAACCTTAATGTCAGTTATCTGTCTATCTATCATCTACCTATCCATCCATCCGTTTGTCTATCTATCTATCTGTCCATCGGTCGGTATGTCTTCCGTCCATCCATCCATCCATCCATCCATCCATCCATCCATCCATCCATTTATCTCTCTATCTGTCCATAAGTCTGTCCACCTACCTACCTACCTACCTATCTATCTATCTATCTATCTATCTATCTATCTATCTATCTATCTATCTATCATCTACCTATCCATCCATCTATCCATCCATCTGTTTGTCTATCTATCGTATCTATCTTATCTATCTATCTATCTATCTATCTATCTATCTATCTATCTATCCACCTACCCATCTATCTATCATCTACCTATCCATCCATCTATCCATCCGTTTGTCTGTCTATCTATCTATCTATCTATCTATCTATCTATCTATCCATCCATCCATCCATTAATCTCCCCATCTGTCCATCCATCCATCCCTCTATCTATCTATCTGTCTGTCTCTCCACTAATTAATTTGTTAATTTTTGCTGGCATTTAAAAACATTACTTGGAGAAGGGGTGCATGGGCTTCACCAGTCTGGAGTCCATGATACAAAAGACCAGACCATGCTGGTTAGCACAGTGTCTGGCACATAGTTAGCATACTAACTCACTAGTTAACCAGCTCAGATGATGCTAGGCTCTAGGCCCTTGACTTTGTTAACATGGGCTGAGCTTACCCAGGCACAGATGGGCAGGGGCAGGAAGCAGCAGGACATTTGGCTGGTGCAGGTCCATGGGCCCTGTTTGTCACTGGCCTAGCTGCCCTTCTGGAAGGTTCTTTAAACTCTGAAACTCCCCAATTCTAGAATCCCGGTTTTAGGAATACATGGGGGTGGGGGTGAGAGATAGAGCAAAGCCTGGCTTGGTTCCTACCTGATGGGGAACTCGTAACCAGACTGGAATCTCTCTCTTGTGCCCCTTTCCAAACTTCCCTATTGATGGCCCTCCTTGCCTTTTATCTGGGAGTGTGTGGGGAGGGAGGAGAGTCGGCCACTGCTTGGCGGACAGTCTGCCCTTTCCCATTCCCAGACGCCTGCTGACGTGTGCCTGGCCTTGGCTTCCTGCCAACTTATCAGGGCTGCAAAGTAGGCCAGATGCAAGGAGCCTGGTGGGCTGGGTGAGGGGAGGAGCCAACCTAGGGCAATGCCAAGGGGAAGGTAGGGGGAGGAGAGGAAGGGAGCTATAGCTGGTCAGGCAGCCCCAACCCAAACCGCAGGGCTCAGCCTCAGGAAATGATCAGTGAGCTCTGCTGATTGGATTTCTGGCGAGGATCCCAGCTCCCCCACCACACACATGCTCTGCTGCTGGTGGGAGAAAGCAAACCTCCAGCCCAAAGGGCCAAAAGGCTCTAAACCCCAGGCTGGGTCTATGACCCAGGGACCAATCGGGCAACAAGCATTTATTAAGTGATTTCTGGGGTTACTGCACATCCATCACTGTACATAGGACTGAGGATACCAGAAGGGCAAAATTCTGGTCTCTGCCCTGAAGGAGTGTACATTCTAGTGGAGGAGACCACCAGTATATATATATATGTATATATATACCACCACTAGCTATAAGATTAAGATAGCTGGAGTGTGCGGAGAAGTATCTCCTTACTTGTAAACTCAAGGGTCAGAAATGCAAGATGAATGTGGGGTTATTCCTAGCATGGAAGGCTGGCCCAGCCTTTCTTAGATTACTCTCTCTACTCCCTCTGATGTTGCTTTGGGTGGTACGTGATAGTACAACCTGCCCTCAAGAGTCTTTTGTCTTTCTATTCCCCCATAGTGCCTTGTGAATATATGAGCGATCCCAAACTCGGGGGACCCAAAGTTGGCCAGAATTGCTGAGGGCTATCCCGCTTTGACTCCCCTCCCCTTGATGTAAAGCGAGGTAGTTTCAATCCTCTTTTACCTTGTAGGATGGAGTCTCTCCTGCTGGGTTTTCAGCTTGGACAACGATGTAGGCATGCAAGAAGTTGGAGGCGATCATGTCGGGGACAAAGGGAGTGTTTTCTTCTTGGAAGATGATGGCCACGATGTCATTCCCAATATGCCTCTTTCTCTGGAGCTGAACCAGATGAAAGCAAGCGTGTTTGGCTGTTATTATGAATCAGGAAAAAAATAAAGGAAAAAAGCCAAATGGCCACCTTCTCTGTGATGGTGCCTTGACCAATGCTGGTGGTAACTGGAATGAAGACGGTCTAGTTCTAGTGGGCTTCAGTGGGAAGGAGGATGAAATTGGAAGCAGCCTCGCTCCTCACCACCTATGTGACCACGAGCAAGTCCCTTCCAGCCCTGGTTCTGATATCCCATTTCTAAAGTAGGGGCTGGACCAGAGGAGGGCCCTTCCTGCTCTTTATCTTTTAGCCAGTGGGGAGATCCCTGGATTTGGAATCAGAGGATTTGCTTCAAATGCTGCTCACGCCACTCAATGCCTGTTCAGTTGCAGGCAAGACACTTTGACCTCTCTTATGAGTTCCTTATTTGGAGAATGAGAAGGCGAGCGCAGATGGATGGTCCCTGAGGTGCTTTTCAGCCCCCAAACCATGATCTTATAACCACAAGCTCCCTGAGGGCAAGAGTCATCTCTTAGGGGGGAAGCTAGGTAGCTCAGTGGATAGAAAGTCAGAGGGCAGCTGGGTAGCTCAGTGGATAGAAAGTCAGGCCTGTCTATGGGAGGTCCTGGGTTCAAATATGACCTCAGACACTTCCTAGCTTTGTAGCCCCAATTGCCTAGGCCTTACTGCTCTTCTGCCTTGGAACCAATACACAGTATTGATTCTAAGACCAAAGGTAAGGGTTTAAAAAAATCATCTCTTAGGGGGCAGCTGGGTAGCTCAGTGGTTTGAGAGCCAGGCCTAGAGACAGGAGGTCCTGGGTTCAAATCCGGCCTCAGATACCTCCCAGCTGTGTGACCCTGGGCAAGTCACTTGACCCCCATTGCCTAGCCCTTATTGCTCTTCTGCCTTGGAACCAATACACAGTATTGTCTCCAAGATGGAAGGTGAGGGTTTAAAAAAAGATCATCTCTTAGCTAAAGGAAGGGGGAGAAAGGGAACACACTTCTATTAAGTGCTTACTACATGCCAGGTACTGTGCTAAGAGCTTTAAAATTATTATCCTACTTGATTCTCATGACAACTGCAGGAGGTAATGCCCATTATTATCCCCATTTTACAGTTGAAAGAACTGTGGGAAACAGAGGTTAGATGACTTGCTTAGGGTCACACAACTAGTAAATATCTGAGGATGGATCTGAACTCAGTTCTTCCTGATTCCAGGCTAAAAGCTCTATCTACTGTGCCATCTAGCTGCCTATACTAAGCTCTGTATCTTCCCCCAATTCTGAGCAACGGGCCTGGCACTCCAGAAATGCTTGTCAAATTTAATCAAATTATAAGCACATTCTACTTTATTGACTAAAAACCCTGATACTGCACACCTGGGTCAATCCAGATGTTCTCCAAGCATAAGGAGAGTCCCTCGTGCTCTGAACTCCTCTGAGAGTCAGTCCAGAAAAGGTAGGGAAGGAGCCATTTGTGATGTTATTGATTGTGGGACTGAGTGTGCATAAACAGAGCTCCTCGGAACCAATTAAGGAGGGTGAATGGGGCACATTGGTCCAGGAAATTCTTAATTAGCAACTCCAAGCTTGAGCCCTGCAGCCCTGGGATTCAGAGAAGCAATGGGACCTAGGGAGAAGGGGGCTCCTTTCTCTGGAGAAATTCCCTTCCCATCTTTAGAAGTGGCTAAAATGATCAAAATAAAAATGAAAAAAGCCAACCGGCAGCTTTCATAGGCTCACAGAGGGAGCACGAAAAGGAACCTCAGAGCTTCCTCAGTCGAATCTCTTCATTTTACAGCCGAGGAAGCGAAGGCCCAGAGAATTTAAGTGTCTCGTCTAAGATCACACAGCCAGTAAGTGTCTAAGGGGTGACTACTAAGTGCCAACTATGAATGAATGAATGAATGAATGAATGAATAAGCGTTTATTTATCGCTGTGATGTGCCAGGTGCCGTGCTAGGTGCTGGGGATACATATATAAAAGTGACATAGTGTCTCCAGAGAGCTTCCATTCTAATAGGGGAAGACAACCTAAATAGCGAAGGGTGCCCCACAGATGAAAGCTATGGCTTGGGGAGTCCTAGTGATGCCACATGGCAGTCAATCATCACACCCTTTTTAGAAGTAATGGTAGGGGGGCAGCTGGGTAGCTCAGTGGATTGAGAGTCAGACCTAGAGACGGGAGGTCCTAGGTTCAAAGCTGGCCTCAGACACTTCCCAGCTGTGTGACCCTGGGCAAGTCACTTGACCCCCATTGCCCAGCCTTACCACTCTTCCACCTAGGAGCCAATACACAGAAGTTAAGGGTTTTAAAAAAAATAAGTAATGGTAGCATTGATTTGACTGGGGAGAAAGGGAAAGGGTGTGGGAGAGATAGACAGAGACAGACCAACGCAGAAAGAGAGAGAGAGACAGAGAGAGACAGAGACAGAGACAGAGAGACAGACAGAGACAGAGAGACAGAGAGAGACAGAGACAGAGACAGAGAGACAGAGACAGAGAGAGACAGAGACAGAGAGACAGAGACAGAGAGACAGAGAGAGACAGAGAGAGAAGAAGAAGGAGGAGGAGAGAGAGAGTGAGTGAGAGAGAGAGGAGGAGAGAGAGGAGAGAGAGGGAGAGATACAGAGACAGAGAGATAGAGACAGAGACAGAAAGGCAGAGAAAGCAGGAGGTAGAAGGGGAAAGGAGGCAGGAAGAGATGGCAAGATGTCTGGGTTGAATAAGGCAGCTAGGTATCAAAGTGATAGGATGCTGGGCCTGGAGTCAGGAAGACTCATCTTTCTCAGTTCAAATCTGGCCTCAGATACTAGCTTACCTAAAAAAAAAATCTTGTTTACCTCAGTTTCTTCATCTATAAAATGAGCTGGAATATCTTTCCCCCCCAAAAAAAACCCAAATGGGGTCATGGAGAGTTGGTCATGACTAAAATGGGCAAACAAGAACAACTGGGGTGAAGGATGGTCTGGGGTAGGCTACATAGAGCAGGTCAGGTGATTTTGTACTGACTCATGCGCCAACTGGGACAGCTCAGTTCCAAAGCTGGGGTCCCAAAGTTGAGGGGTTTACGTTCTCTGGAGGAAGCAGGAATGGTCTCTGGAGTCCAAGTTGAGAGGGTCCCTGTTCCAGGCAGGGAACTATGCAGAAAGTCCTATGCCAAGTCCCTGAGAGGAATATGAAGTTAAACAGATGCCCTGCTCCCTGTGCTTGGGATCCATGTGGGAAAAAGAACACTTTCCCCCAAGAAACCATTTGAGGAAATGGAAGAAGCAACCTCCATAATCCCAAGGACTCAAAGGGCACCGAGCCAAGAAGTGATTGGAAGAGGGAGCAGAGAGAATAAACCATCTGGGAAGTTTCCTAGAAGAAGTGAGCCCTTCTCTGGTCTTGAAGGAAGTCATCGCTATGGCTGGGTGGAGATAAAGGGGGAAGGGTAGCCTAGAGGAGGGGGAGAAGGAATCCAGAAACGTACAGGGGAGGGATTTAGTCAATCAGGTTCTGTTCAGAGGAACAGAGAGCAGGTCATCTGTCGGGGAAGGGTCCTCAGAAGACTGGAAAGCTGGGAAAATGGCGGAGGGCCTTTGTGTAAGTTGGGGACGGTGGTTGGCTCTGTAAGGAGGTGGGCCATAGGGAATGAATGACTGTAGGTGAACTCTGATGGAAGGCCCTTTTGGAAGCAACAACATTGATGCTCTCATTTGTTTTGGGGACACTCAGTATTGATTTCGGAGCCAAATCATTTTCTCTTGTGCCAGTTTCGGGTGTCTGTATATGTATGTTTTTCCCCGAGAGGAAGGCTGGCACTGTGGTTACATTTCTACATCTGTGCTCACTCTCTGGGCTCCCTGCTCTGGAATGCCAGTGTTGGCATGCAGACAAATGATGCCAATGTTGGGCACAAGCCTGCTGGCTCTCTCAGAGACTGATAAGGAGCAAAAGGCCAAGAGCAGGATGAATGTTGGAGTGACAGCTAGGGATGGAGCTGCCAATCCCAGCGCCCTGTGAAGAAGAAGAAGGCAAGCTCTTACCTGGGAGCTGAAGTAAGAAAAAAATATTTTAAAATCCTTATCTTCAGTCTTGGTATCAATTCTAATGCAGAAGAGTGGCAATTGGGGTTAAGTGACTTGCCCAGGGTCACACAGCTAGGATTTATATAGGACCAGATTTGAGCCCAGATCCTCTTGACTCCAGGATTGGCACTCTATCCACTACATTACCTAACTGCCCTTGAAGGAAAAATGTTGACCACTAGAATCAAAATATTGGAAAGATGGATTGTATGGAGAGAGGGACAGAGGGAGAGAGAGGGAGAGGGTGAGAGAAGGGAGAGAAAGAAAGGGGAAAAGGGAGAGGGCGGGAGAGAGGGGGGAGGGAGGGAGGGAAAGAAAGGGAGAGAGACAGAGAGAGAGAGAGAGAGAGAGAGAGAGAGAGAGAGAGATTGTGTGTGTGTATGTGATGCCACAGGGTCTTGAAAGCAAAGATGGTACCTCCATTTCTCCAGGTAAGGGAAGGCTAAATCCATTCATTTCCCAACCATTTACAAAGTGTGAACTATGATTTGGCAAACTGATTAAACGCTTACTGTCCCCAACATCCATTTCTTTTTCTATAAACAAGTTGGAATATTCCTACAAGAGAGGGAAAGCTCAGAATTGAAGGCCCTGCCCTAGATAATTGGAACAGCTTTCCAGTGGGAGAGGGGCATTTGTGGGACAGAAAGGAGACTGGGTGAGGCATTGGGGAATCAGGGTTCTAGCCCTGGTTCTTCCCCTCTAATTATGACCAGGTCTATTGAGGCAGTAACCACAAAGGGGAGAACTCTGGATTTCGAGTGGACCAAGTATAGGAAAATTGGCATGAGGAAACTGAGACACAGAGAAGCAAAAAGGCTTTTCCAGGGTGACGTAGGTTAGTGTGGACTTTAAAATTAATATTCAATATCTCCAAAGTATAATATTTATAGAGATTTATTAATATTTAACTAGAGAGCTAGAGAACACAGGGAACGTTCAATTCACATGGAAGAGAGAAAGCCTGGCAGAGCGAACCCAAACTATATACAGAACACGTAATCAGGCACATATACGAAAGGCAAAAGGAATTGTGGGTAATACAGAAAGGAGGTTTGGGTAATGTAGTTTCAGGGGTTCAAGATTTTCCAACTATACAGTTAGTAAGTGTCTGAAGCAGGATTTGAACTGAGGACTTCCTGATTCTAAGTCCAGCATTCTCTTCACTATACTGAGAGGAAGTGAGGGTGAGGAAGGCAGGGGTGGGGGAGTGAGATGAGAGTCAAGGAAAGAAGCAAAGGAGATAGAGGAGGAAACATGATAGGATCATTGTTTTTAGAGCTGGAATGGACTATGGAGGTCAAGTTCAACACCCCCAAACCAGTGATTCCCAAAGTGGGTGCCACCGCCCCCTGGTGGGTGCTGCAGGGATCCAGGGGGAGCGGTGATGGCCACAGGTGCATTTATCTTTCCTATTAATTGCTATTAAAATTTAAAAAGTTAATTTCCAGGGGGCTAAGTAATATTTTTTCTGGAAAGGGGGCAGTAGGCCAAAAAAGTTTGGGAACTACTGCCCCAAACCTAGCCCTGATCTCCATTTTGAAGAGGAGTAAACTGAGGAACAGACAGGTTAAACAGCAATCCTACTAGCTGCCACCTCCGTGGCTTTGGAGAAAATCACTTAGGCTCTCTGGACCCCCATTATGTGCCAGGTGCCATGCTAGGTGCTGGGGACACACGTGTAAAAGTAAGATAATCTGGGTCTCCAGAGAGCTTCCATTCTAATGGGGAGGACAACCTACAGAGGGAAGGACGCCCACAGATGAAAGCTACGGCTTGGGCAGACCAAGTAATGCTGAGCGACACTACATGGCCATCAATGTCACCCCTTTTTCTTCTCTGTATAATGAGAGTTGGACTAGGTGGCCTCTGAGGTCCCCTGAAGTTCGGAATCTCTGATTCTGTGACTTCTAAGGTTTCAGTTACTTTACTCTCCTGTGCCTCAGTTTCCTCACTTGTATAAAATGAGAAAATGACTATCTACTCTGTACTCTGCGGATCAAATGGGGCCACAGGCGTATGTAGACGAGAGTTCTTTGGATAGTACAAAGAGCTCACAAATGTGACTTGCTAATGAAACTAGGTGATGAGATCAAGGGGCCTCTTTCCAAGGCCAGCCCCAGTCCCCAAACCCCATTCACACACGCCTTCACCCCGAGTGCCCCTTCCCAAGAACGTTCCTCACAAAGCCGGTTACCTGTTGGGCGTCGCCTTCCGTAAATGGTAGCTTTGTGGAGACATGAAACATGATCTCCCTGTCCCGGAATACAGTGTATACTGATTCCAACCCAGTCTGGCCATGGGTCACATCCAGGCCACCTCGGAAACTGTCAACAAAAGAGGGTGCAGGAGAGAGAACCACAGAATGAATGGCACAGAGCACAGCAGAGGGAACCCGACCATTTGGCCTAATGCCCCTCAGAGAGCGGCAGATAGGCCACTAAAATTGGGAGGCAGGAAGATCTGGGTTCAAATCCCACATCGGGAAGTTATGTAATCTCTCTGGGCCTTGGTTTGTTCACATAGAAAATAAAGTGGTTGGTCTTGACAGCTTCTTAGATCCTTTCCATTTCTAAATCGATGCTCCTATGATGCAGGGCTGGGACATGGTCACAGGGAGGGGTGGAGGGGTGAACAGAGGAAAAGAAGAGATGTTAGGGCTTGAGAAGACATTGGAAGTAGAGAAAAAGAGGGGACTAAGGAGAGGAGGCAGAAAGAGAGGCATGGAGAGAGTGAATCTAGGACAAGGGTGAAAGGAAGAGAAGGGAGAGGATACAGGAAGAGAGTGAGGAAAGGGGAACCAGAGAGGGGAGAGGAGAGAGACTGAAAAAGGAGGAGGAAGGCCAGGGCAAAAGGGTAGAGAAGAGAGAGGAATAAGTAGGAAAAGGACAGGAAGGAGAAATATGGAGGAAACAAGTACATGGGAAAGGAGAGGGAGAGAATATAAAAGGAATAAGGGAAGGAAGAGAGGAAAGAATTACAGAATCATAAATTTAGAAATAGAATGGACCCCAGAGGCCATCAAGTCCAACCCTCTTATTTTACAGATGAGGAAACTGAGGCACAGAGAAGCAAAGGGGCTTTTCCAGGGTGACATAGATTAGTAAGTATCTGAGGCAGAATTTGAACTTAAGACTTCCTGATTCTAAGTCCAGCATTCTCTTCCCTACACTGAGAGGAAGGGAGGATGAGGAAGGCAGGGGTGGGGAGTGAGATGAGAGTCAAGGAAAGAAGCAAAGGAGATAGAGGAGGAAATATGATGGGATCATCATTTTTAGAGCTGGAATGGACTTATAGACGTCAAGTTCAATACCCCAAACCTAGCCCCAATTTCCATTTTGAAGAGGAGTAAACGGAGGAACAGACAGGTTAAGTGACTTGCCCAAGGGCACATAAAAATCTATCTGAATCCAGTGTTCAGGGTCCTATCTCTGATACCACAAATGAGTGAAACAAGAAGAGAAGAGAGGAAGATGGTGTAAGGAGAAAGGGGAGAAGAGGGGAAGGGAAGGCCAGAGAAAGAAGGGGAAAGGAGATAAAAGGGATGAGAAAAGGGAAGGAAGGAGGGAAGGGAAGGGAGGAGGAGATAAAAGGGATGAGAGAAAGAAGGGAAGGAGAGAGGAGATAAAAGGGATAAGGGATGGGAAGAAAAAATGAGAGGAGACAAGGAGAGGCAAGAGAATGGGAGCAGAGAAGATAAGAGAAAAAAGAGAGAGGAACAGAGGGGTTGGAATTAATTTAGCTGGGAAAACCAGATGGGAAATATCTTTAGAGCAGACCTATACCAGACTTGCAGAAATTCAAGCAACAAATTAGTTGCTTAAAAATACAAAAATTCTTTTTCAAGACTTAGGGTATAGTTATACAATATTGTCCACCTATCTAGATATTTGCAGTTGTAAACAGCTGGACACTTGTAGACCCCCTGCCAAAAGCAGAGCCAAGTGCCTACCTCAAAGATTGGGCAGATCTCTGTTATGGCCCCTACCTTCTGGGACTCAAAAGTTCAAATCCTTGGGTAGATGCTGACTAGCTGTGTAATCCTGGGCAAGTCACTTAGCCTCTCCCTGACTCAGTTTCCTTATCTATAAAAGGGAGATAATAATAGCTCCTATCCTCACAAGGTTGTGAGGATCAAATGAAATTACCATGTGAAAGGCTCCGCCAGCCTTGAAGCACTATATAAATGCTAGTTATCATCATTGTCATCATTACTGTCATCATCATAATGGTGCAATGTAGGAAGTAATTTGGGAATTGCATTCTCTGACATGAAGAAAAACTGGGGAGAATCAGGCTAGGGCTATTTGGCTACTGGGAGTGAGAATGGGGAGTACAGTGAGGCTTTAGGCAGATGTTCATTTCTTGAAGAAAATGAAATCCAACTGGACCTGGGTACTTGATTGTAAGGAATGAGGCTGAGAAAAGGAAATGGTGTGGTGTATGGGAGGAGCACTAGCTGGAGTGTCAGGAGATCAGGGTACTGCCACTAAAAAGTCAAGTCCCTTCCCTTCCCTGAGCCTCAGTCTCCTCCTCTGTCAAGTGAAGATGTTGGTCTAGATCAGTGATGGAGACCCTTTTTAGACTGAATGCCCAAACTGTAACCCTCATGCCACATGTGAGCCTCCCCCTTACTCCAGACAGGGGAGAGAGGAAGCTCTCCCACTGGGCTACTGGGCAGAGGAGCAGGTGATACGAGAAATGTCCTCAGGTGTGGTGGAGAGGGGGAGAGGAGCAGCCCCCTCTGGCACGTGTGCCATAGGTTCGCCAACACAGGTCTAGATGGACTCTGAGCCTCAAGACGGTCCCTTCCAACTCTTTGTTTTAGGAGAATCACAGAACTGTATTGAATTAAGTCCTGACCTTGGAGCCAGGAAGATGTGGTTCCAAGTCTTGCCTGTGAAACACACTAGCTGTGGGACTCTGGGCTTCTCCAACCCTTTCACTCCAATCCCAAATTTATATCTACTTTGTATTTACTTATCCACGTACATGGTCTCTGCCCTGTCACAATATAAACTCCTAGGAGAAGAGAGATTGTTTCCTATTTGTCTTTGTATCCCTGGTGCCTGGCAAGCAGGAGGTGCTTCATAATTAATTAACAGATCATTTGAACATCAATGAACCTCAGCAGTTCTTTTGCTCTGTAAGTTACAGTGGGGGTTGCCACATATATTGGTGGAGGGAGATTCCACCCCAAGGAGTTTCCCACCTTTAACTTGCCTTGTACACATTTGTTTCTGTGCCTTCTCCCCTGTGTGACTGTAAGCTCTTCAAAGGCAGGGAACATCTTTCGACTCTTGGATCCCCAGCACTTAATAAATGTTTATTGATTGAAATCTTGAGCACATAGACTGTTTTCTTAAGTCTGTTTTTGAGAATAATTTGTGGACTCTCAATACTAATTGTATGAAGTTTGACAGCATTGGGAGTTCCTTTATATAGTTCTATTTCCATTTCTGAGTCTAGAATATTTAAGATCTCTATTCGGTTTTTCATTAGTTTGAGTACTTTATATTTTTTAAGGTTATCTTCAGTTTTGTGTTCTCCAGAGGCCTAGGGCTAGAAGGCAGCACTTAAGCCTTCTAGTCTAGTCTTTCTCATTTAACATATAGGGAAACTGAGGCCTGGGGAATGGAAGTGACTAGCTTATGGTCACACAGGTAAAGCATCAAGTAGGATTTGAACACAGGTCCTCTGACTCCAAGGCCAGTGTTGTTTCTTCTGTATCCTACTGACAAAAAAAATTTTTTAATGGTAACATCTTATGATTTCATTCCTTAGACTTAGCCAGGTTCATTTAATGGTGGAGAGCTGGCAGGTCTCTTTGAGGACTGGATCAAATGCTGGCCCAGCACTTATGTGCCACCCAGAAAACAGGCCAAATCAACCAAGCTTGGGGGCCACCTGAAGCCAGTTCTTGCCAAATTAAATCAGGGGCAGTGATTCTCTCAGGTTTCAGTATCACGCTTCTCCTTTCTCTGACAGCACAAACAGGAATCACAAAGACTCCCGTCTGGGGTGAAATGACAGAATTAGAATACATTCTGAAATTAGTCATCAATGATTTCTGAGCTTCCTGCATTTAGAGGTCATCACTGCTCCTGCCTTCTGGCATGAAAAAAAGAAATTAACATTTATTAGGTACCTACTATGTGCCAAGAATTGTGCAAAGAGTTTTAAAAGTATTATTTAGTTCTCACAATGACCCTGGGAGGTAGTTACTAGTATCATGCCCATTTTACAGATGGGAAAACTGAGGCAGGCCATGGTTAAAGTAACTTGCCCAGGGTCACAAAGCTAGTAAGTACCTAAAGTCAAATTTGAATTCATGTCTTCCTGACTTCTGGCCCCATGTTCTATCCCTCCACTATGCTGATTCTCCTCTAAGAGAGATAGAACAGGGTAAGTGCATCAGGGGCTTATAGTTTTACAATCAACCCAGTTTGGGTGGTTGATATTTTAGGTCAGTCCCCAAAATGGATTTCTCCAAGTTGAACACCCAGGTTTTGGCCAAAGGTGTGCTGGCTCTAGGTAGGACATTCACTAACTCTTCTCCTGGTCTTTGTTAATAGGAACCAAGCAGATCCTCATCCCCTCACTTCTTAAAAAACACCCTTACCTTCTGTCTTAGAATCAGTACTAAGTATGGGTTTCAAGGCAGAAGGGAGGTAGGGGAAGGTAATTGGGCTTAAATGACTTGCTCAGGGTCATTACAGCTAGGAAGTATCTTTGCCAGACTTGAACCCAGTTCCTCCAGAATCTAGGTCTGGTACTACCTAGCTGCACCCCAAGAAGTCCATTTTATTAGCATATATGTTTCAATGCCCATATATTAAGGCATAGCTAAACTAATTGTGGTACCCAACTGTAATTGATTACCACTTTTGATAAGTAGTGAAGGAGATGACTTTAGAGAAGCATGGGAAGATTTATATGAATGGATACAGAGTCAAGTAAACAGAACCAGGAAAACAATGTTATATGATGATTATAACAAATGAAAAGCAAAAAAACCAAGGTGGGGGAGAGAATTGAACACTGTGTAATTATGATTAATCCTGGGTCCCAAGAAGAAATGAGAAAATCTCTCTCTCTTTCTCTCTCTCTCTCTCTCTCTCTCTCTCTCTCTCTCTCTCTCTCTCTCTCTCTCGCGTTGGGAGACACTGGGTGTCAAGTAGGGCACATGCTGTCAGATTTAGTTGATACATGCTGACTAATTTTGCTGAATTGCTACCCCCCTTTTTAAATCCTTACTTTCTGTTTTAGAATCAGTATTGTGAAAGGTTCCAAGGCAGAAGAGTGTTAAGGGTTAGGCAATGGGGATTAAGTGACTTGCCCAGGGTCACACAGCTAGGAAGCATCTGAGGCCACATTTGAATCCAGGACCTCCCATCCCTGGACCTAGCTCTCAATCCACTAAGCCACCTAGCTCCCCCCTTCCCTCCATCTCCTCTTTTTAAAACCTGTTGTTCCAAGGAACAGCTCTCGGAGGAAGTATTTATTGGGAAGTGAAGAGGCTATTAAACCAAATGAGATAAATACAAATAAAATAAAATGTACCCTTTAAAATCCTGTAGTGTGATGGTATCTCCCAGCAGACTCAAGAATTCCTTGAAGGCTGGGCTCTCTTCATTATTTCCAAACAGCTCTTCCTCTAGTGTCTGAAAAAGACGAAAGGAAGGAAAGCATCATTTCCATGGGAAGGAGACAAGGAGAAGGTTTTCTGGGTGGTGAGGAGAACAGCTTTTCTCTTTGTCCCTCTTCCCCAATAAAAATCACGCCCATCTGCCTAGAGTCTTAAACATTTACCAGGCAATTTTCTCACGAGGGAAGGAAGTCATCAAAAGATTATTCCATTTAGCCTTTTCTTCTCAAGGAAGAGTATCTCTTCTATGAGGGTCACTGCCCTGATTACATAGTTCGCTGATAGTAAAGACCACTGGATTTGGAGCGGGGGAACCATGTTCAAATCCCAGCTCTGCTACTTGCTGCCTGGGTAAATCATGTTAATGCTCTGTGTCTCAATTTCCTTATTTATAAAATGACAGAGTTGGAGTAGATGGCCTCTGAGGTTCCTTCCAACTCCAATCCCATGATGCTGAAACATGTTGCATTTCTACAAAATGGACATACACTGCCTATCAGGGAAATGGGTAGATCCTTTAAAAAATGCTAATTAAACCAAGTCGGCTCAGTAGCCACATTTTCATGTGCCAGAGCCTCTAATTAGAGAGGCAGCCTGTTGTAGAGAATAGAGACTTAGTCAGGAAGATCTGTATTCAAGTTTGCCTCTGACATCCACTGGCTGTGAAATACCAGGTGAGCTATTCAATCTAATGTGGCAAC
>NC_058133.1:491749777-491797988 GCF_016433145.1 Gracilinanus agilis | reverse complement strand
AGAGAAAGAGAGAGAGAGGAGGAGAGAGAAAAAGAGAGAGGGGAGAGAAAGGGAGAGAGGGAGGGAGGGAGGGCGAGAGAGAGACAAAGATAGAGGCAGGGAGACAGAGAGAGAGAGAGGAGAGAGAGAGAAAGAGAAAGAGAGGTGGGGGAGAGAGAGGGAGAGAGGGAGAGAGAGACACAGAGACACAGAGAGAGAGAGGAGAGACAGAGAGAAAAAGAGAGATAAAGAGAGGGAAATAGAAAGAGAGAGACAAAGAGAGGGGAAGAGAGGGAGAGAGAGACAAAGAGAGACAGAGAGAGAGAGAGAGAAAGAGAGAGAGAGAAAGAGAGTGTGAGAGAGAGAGAGACAGAGAGAGAGAGAGACAGAGAGAGAGAGAGAGACAGACAGAGAGTGAGTGTGTGTGGTCAGTGACACTAAGACAAGATACAGCTAAAAGAGCTAGCCAAATGCTTAGGAAAAGAGATCAGGCTGCCTTGGCTGCCGAGGCCCTACTCTCATTTCCAAAATCTGCTCACCGGGGCATGAAGCCACTGCCTGGCAGAAACCACCAAGTGCCATGGCCCCACTTGCCCAGGCTTGTCTGTAATAGTCCCTTCACTGGCCCCACAGGCTCTACTTGCCAGATGTAAAGGTCATGCTCATTTACCCTGAATGTTGTTTCTTTTTTTGTTTTTTTAAACCCGTCCCTTCTGTCTTAGAATCAATACTGTGTATAGTTTCAAGGCAGAAAAGCAGTAAGGCAATCAGAGTAAAGTGACTTGTCTAGAGTCACAAAGCTGGGAGGTATCTGAGGCTGGATTTGAACCCAGGACCTCCCATCTCTAGGCCTGGCTTTCTATCCACTGAGCCACCCAGCCACCCCCTGAGCACTGGTTCTTAACAGTCCTCTGGTGCCGGAGGCTCCTCTCGCTGCACCTGATCTGACATAAACCTCGAGCACTGCCGGTCTTGGGAGTCTGGGAAGCTCAGCCTCTCACCAGCTTCTCACCCAAGCCCAGCAGGTGTCCCGAAGGGGGTGGCTGCTGTGGGTCTCCGTCTTCCCTTGGGACAATTCCTGGCCCACATCTAATTAGCCTGGCCTGTGGCTGAGGCTCGGTGGTGTGTGCTTTTTAATTGCTGTTATTGTTTTTCCCCTAGACCTGAATTGAGGTCAAGCACAGGCCAGGTCCCGAGGAAGCCAGATAGCATCCTCAGGTAGAACTGGCCTCGGCTTTATTAGCCAGAGCTAGAGAGAGGTTTGGAGCCCAGAACGCCACGGCGGCATCCGCAGCCTAAACTCATTTCCTGGACGTGAATTTTGAAAAAAGGGTTTCATGCGCACATGTGGAAACCCCAGCCCTGATGGCCACCCTGAGGGTACAGCTAGAGGGCAGGCGGAATGGCGAGGGTGGGCCGGGACCTTTGCCCATCTACCCAAGCAGCAATTTGTTTCAGGATGTCCAGCCGATTGCTGTCTGTGCCTCATTCTGTCTGGTGTCGCCAGCCCTGGATTCTCTGTCGTCCCTCCTCTCCCACCTGATCCTTGTCCCCCTGATGTAGAGAGCCAAGACCGCATGGCCTAGGGGAAAGCCCATGGAACGGGGAGGCTTCCAATCCAGAAGCTTCCACCACTGACTCAGGGAGTGCTGTTGGGCCAATAACTCCCCCCTCTGGGCCTCAGTTTCCCCTTCTATAAGATGGGGGAGGTTTGGACTAGATGGGAAGCTTTCAAACTTTTTTTTTTTGCTCACAGTCCAGTATTACTTTTTGCTATGAGGAACTGCAGAAAACTACAGAATAGTTTACGCATAAGTCTAAGCTTCCTATAACTCGGGGTACTCCTTGTGAAGCCTGGGGTTCGCTAGTGTACGGCGGCATACTCCCTGAGGACCACTAGACTACCTGATCACAGAGGCCCCCCCTTCCAGCTGTGGCACACTGAGAGATGGCACGCTGTTCCCCTTTCCCCTGGCACTGGCCACCACAGGAAGTGATCCATTCAGACAAGATGGAAACCTAGAACTGGGCCATCCAAAGACCAGCAGTGCGAGCAAGAAGGATCAAGAGGGCTAAAAAAGACCCTTATTTTATATGTATTGATCCTAAGGCAGAAGACCCATAAAAATCAGGCAATGGGGGTTAAGTGATTCATCCAGGGTAGACTTGCCTAGGAAGTATCTTGAGGCCAAATTTGAACCCAGGACCTTCTGCTCTAGACCTGGTTCTCAATCCACTGAGCCACCTGGCTGCAAGATGATTTTTAAAGGTTATCACAATAAGGGATAGTAGTAGACCAGAACCAGCCTCAGAATGAGGAAGCTCTGGTCTCAATTTTAGTCTTTGACACATACTGACTGTGTGTCCCTGGCCAAGTCACTTAGCTTCTTAGTGCTCTAGACAGCTCTAGAAATGGCAGAGAAGGGGCCAACTGCCCAGGTGGAAGGCTTTTTTTTTTTTTTTTCTCACACAGACTTATCTAGATCAATGAAGTTTCAGGTCTGATCCTTTCCCCCCACCAAGAAAAAAAATCACAATGAACAAAAACAAGATGAAAAAAATCATCCCAGACTGGGGTACAGAGAACCCCATCAGTATGCGGTAGTGATCTCAGAGCATTAGAACTATTTCCTGGGAGAGTCTGTCCTGGAGGAAAGAGGAGAGAGACATGGCCGGGTAGGGCTTCATGGGAAATGGGGGGGAAGGGGCTCTCTTGGGTGGTCTCACCTTGGGGTACAGGACAGGATTGAATTTCAAGCCTACAGCATCATCACAGAAAGCCTGCAGGGAGAAAAACTCATGTTTTAGTGAGGAACCCAGTCTTCCTCTACACACACACACACACACACACACACAAATATACACACACCACACACATAAATATACACACACCACACACACACACACACACACACCACACACACAAATATACACACACCACACACACAAATACAAACACCACACACAAATGCACATACACCACTCACAAATACACACACACCACACACACATATACACCACACACACACACAAACACACATGCACACACACTCCATTCCTTTTTTCTCTGAGGGAAAAGAGACTGTATCCTTCCCAAATGATCTCGGAGTAGCCTCCCCACCGTCTAGCTCTGCAAAAGGAGCCCTCTTCTCTGATTTCAGAATTACTTTGTGCGGGAAGGCCTGTTGGGTAGCCCCAACCCACCCACCCACTCACCCACATACCCTTGATTTCCTGCCTACTGTCTCTCCCTCCCTAACATCCATTTAATTGACTCTCTCCCAACCTAGATCACTCCATGGCCACCCTCTTTCAGCAGGCATCTCTCCAGATGACCTAATTCAGGAAGAGTGACATTCGGAACCCACAGGGCCCATTAGAAAATTCTGCAGGGGGCCAGAGAGCAGGCCTAAATACGGGAGGGAGGGAGAAGAAAGCTTGTCTGGAGCTGAAAAGCAGAGAGAAGTCTGCTGGGATAGAGGGAAGGTCCGGGATGCTCCCAGCCACAGGCTTTCTTCCCTGGTCCTAAGCTCATATTTCAGTTAGTGCTGGCCCTTTTTCCAGATCTTCAACAGCGCCACGAATGGGGAATCAGGTTCAACACACACTTCTGGATCACAAAAATGCCTTTAAAATTTCTTCCTGGCACGGATGGCCTCCTCGAGGCAGGGACCTCAGGGGATAAGCGGTGGTTTGGTGGTAAAGGATTCTCCCTTTGCTGCTTTCCAACCTTATTTTCCATTTTCCCCCTAGACAGAATCTCCACCCCAACAGCTCACGGTCCCCAGCATGTGTCCTGGACACAGAGCCCCAAAGCTGGACCCTCTGGGGCAGCGTCACGCTCTACACTAAGGGGATTTGGGGGGCCTGAGAGGCTGCCTCTCAAACCCTGACCCTGTGCTTGTGAGTCTGGATGAGAGAGAGCAACGCTCTCCGGGGTCCACTCGCCAGGGCTGTAACCAGGAATTTTTGTCCTCTGGGCGAGCAGCACAAATGCCACAATGTTACATATTTGGAGGCTTCGGGGGAGAAGTAGAGACTCAGAGACAGTGCGGTGAGCCTGCTTCTGGGAGAAGGTCTGGTCTAGACGCAGGCAGCATGGGGAAAGAAATACATTTTATTTCACAATATGAGGTCTGCTTGTGGAGGGTTTCTACAGGGTGGGGAATGGCTGGGACCACTTCGCCCAACCTCTCGCCTAGGAGTTTTCTATTTTAACGAATGATTCCTACTATCTAGCTTTTTTTAAATCTTTTTTTTTTTAACCCTTGCCTTCTGTCTTGGAATCAGTAATAAGAATTTGTTCCAAGGCAGAAGAGCATTAAGGGTTAGGCAATGGAGGTTAAATGACTTGCTTAGGGTCACACGGAGAGAAAGGGTGTGAGAGCTAGATCTGAACCCAGGACTTCCCATCTCTTGCCCTGGCTCTCTAACCACTGAGTCACCCAGCTGTCCCAGAGTGAATCTTTATTGTTTCTATGCTCCCAAAGTGCTATCGGTGTCCTCTAAATTTAGCACCCTTCAAATTCGGTGTCCTAGGAACAAAATCCTCATCACGCCACCCTGGTTATTAGCGCTGTCACTCACAACCATGAAATCAAGGATGAGCAGAAAACCTGGTGGTGGCCCCCATGGCAGGCATGAGTCACCTGTTAAAGAGGACAGCCCCCTCCCTCATCAAGTGCTGCCGAGCCGGACTCCCGCAGCGAGCCAGCCTTCCACCCAGAGGAGCCGGCGTTTCCCAGACAGTTTTCGTCGTTGGGTTTTTACCTTTGCAATTTGAGGGATGCTGGGTAGCTTGCTCAGTCCTGCCAGGGGGATCCGCTCATGAACTGTTTTCACTTTGGACCTAAGGGAAGATGACGGCACAGTGAGCCACAATGATCTCAGCTATGGCTGTGGAGGAGGGAAGGGACAGAGGGAGGGAGAAGAGCATCTTATTTCATATCCTGGATGTATTGGGGTTTTTACAACCAGATTTTGTAGATCAAAAGAGGCCTGGCTCTGGAGTCAGGGTTCAAATCCCTTCTCTCATGCTTATTTGCTGGGTGATCTTGGGCAAATCATTGCACCTCCCCAGGCCTCAGTTTACCCCTCTGTAAAATGACGGGGCTGGACTGTACAGTCTCTGTTGTTCCTTTCAGCTCTAGAGCTCTGGTTTAGAATCCTCTGAATCCCACTCTAATGGCTTCAGGAAAGCAGGCTATTTAAAGAATCCCTGTGGGATGAATCATTCCGTAATGCAAACAACTTCCTTCATATCCATCTGTTGGGCAAGTCTGGGGATCCAGGTGTACCCTGTCTTTGAGCAAATCCAATATCTGAAGGGCTTTACATAGCTACAGGGCAGGGCCAGCCTCCACGTAAAAGGCTTCCTCGAATGACGAGAAAGAATTAGAAGGGCCCCTGGGGAATCGAGTAGAACTCCCCTCTTGTTTTACAGATGGGGAAACTGAGGCCCCAGAGAGAAAGGGGCATTGGCCTGAGGTCATATAAGTGAATGGCAGAGCCAGGTCTAGGACACGGATTCTGACTCTCAGTACATTGTTTTTCTCCCTTTTATCTGAGCAAGAAGGGGTGATTATCTATTTTACAACTGAATCCCCCCAAAGGACTCCTTCAGAGACAGAAGTTTCCCTCACACAAGTCAAACAGAGGAGCAAAGGACCGCTTTTCTTGAAATACATTTATCACATATTTCGGGGCCCACCTTTGTGGAATTTCTGTAAAGGAGGGTATAGCCAAATCAGCATCATAGCTATGGCTACCCCTCCCAGGGCCTAAAACATGGAGGCCAGCAGACAAACCACTGTTGGAATCTCCATGCCAGTCTCCACTTGGGGCCATTGCTTCAGAGCTTAAAGGGACCTTGTTGTTCAGTTGTTCCAGTCATTTCTGACTCTTTGTGACCCCATTTGGGTTTTTCCTGGCAAGGATACTGGAATGGCTTGTCATTTCCTTCTCCAGCTCATTTGACAGATGAGGAAACTGAGGCAAACAGGGTAAAGTGACTTGCCCAGGGTCACAAAACTAAGACATTGAGTGCTTTGCCATTTCCTTCTCTGGCTCATTTGACGGATGAGGAAACTGAGGCAAATGGGGTTAAGTGACTTGCCTAGATTCATACTGCTAGTAAAAGTCAGAGGCCTTAAACCCAGGTCTTGTACTCTATCTATTGTGTCCTGCGGCTGCTCAAAGACATCAGGGCTTTCCAGATGTCACACAGTCTCCTAGCATAGTGCCTACCTAATAGCAGGATCATAGATTTATAGCTGGATGAAGTCTTAGGAGCAGCCAACCCAACCCCCACTCTATTTTGCAGATGTGGAAACCGAGGCACAGATGGATTGTGTTATTTAACTGGAATCCCAGCTAGAAAATGAGCGAGGTGGGATTTGAACCCAGGTCTTCCTAACTCCAAGTTAAGTGCCCTATAAAATATACTATGTTGCCTCTCAATAAATATTTGATTGCTTAATTGACTGGGGTGAAGGTATGGTCTGAGGCGAGGTCAGCAGGGGATCGTGCAACCTATGACTTGGTCCCATCAGTGCCCAAGGATGGTCAAACCCTCTGAATAAAACTCCTGACCTAGGCTGAAAAGGGATGCCACAGAGAGAGGGGCTGGCTGGCTCTCCTGGGCCAGGCAAGCCTGGAGGTGACTCCGGGAGGGGGCCAGCCCAGCGTTCCTTATCTTAGGAAGCCAGACGCAGGGTGGCTGTGTGGGCATCCGGCCAACCACGGCCCCTGGGCGGCTCTGAAGAGCCCCAGAACCTTTGGGTCCCACCTGGGCCAGCCCTGGGGGCAGAGACTCAGGTTTGAGCAGCAGCAGGGTTCTCACCTGAGGATGATCCGAAGGTATTCGATGCCTTCAGCCTCTTCACACTTGATGGACAGAATCAAGTTTCCCAGACTACTGGCCGTGCAATAAAAATTTAGATGATCCTAGAAAGAGAAGATGTGGGTTAACTGGGAGGAGAGGGGCAGAGGCACACAATTAGAAGTGTCCCAGGCTGGATTTGAACTCAGGATTTCCTAACCTCCAGCTCAGCACTCTATCCACTGTGCCACCCAGCTGCTCTGACCTGAATCAGCAAGGGATTGGCACCCAAAAGAGGAGGGTACATAAATATGCCCACTGCTTATGGGGACAAATAATAGCCCTCTAAGTCTTGTGCATGGTAGGTAGTGTGGTGAAGTATTGGTTACCCCATTTTACGAATGAGGAATCAAAGAATTTCAGAGATAGAGGGACCCTGAGGCCATAAGTCTGAACCCCAGACATAAACAGGAACCCCAACAAATGGTTTCCGGGAACCCTAATAAATTTTTTTAAAACCCTTACTTTCTTTTTTAAAAAACCCTCACCTTCCATCTTGGAATCAATACTGGGTATTGGTTCTAAGGCAGAAGAGTGGTAAGGGCTAGGCAATGGGGGTCAAGTGACTTGCCCAGGGTCACACAGCTAGTAAGTGTCTGGAGCCAGATTTGAACCCAGGACCTCCCATCTCTAGGCCTGGCTCTCAATCACTGAGCTACCCAGCTGCCTCAAACCCTTCCTTCTGACTTAGAATCGATATTGAGTAAAGGTTCCAAGGCAGAAAAGCGGTAAGGACTAGGCAACTGGGGTAAAGTGGTTTGCCCCAGATCACACAGCTAGGAAGTGGCTGAGGCCACATTTGAACCCAGGACCTCCCATCTCGAGGCCTGGCTCTCTATCCACTGAGCCACCCAGCTGCCCACTAAATGGTCCTCCAATGAGGTTGCTTCTCTGTAAGACATTCCAACAATGATAGAGGAGACATAAACATTTTTACTTTGAGTAAAAGAAATCCTCCCCCACCATCCCACCTCCAGAGCAGCTTGTTCCACTTTTGGACGGCTCTTCTTTCTCAGAAGCTTTCCCCTGGGATCACAGCTCTTAGCATCATAGATTTGGAGCTGGAAGAGGACTTAAAGGCCATCTGGTCCAGCCTACTCATCTTACAGAGGAGGAAGCCTCTGGACGTTACGGCTTTCACCTAAGGGGGTGTGTGTGTCTGTATTGTTTTGGTTCAGTCATGTCTGGCTCGCCATGACCCCATTTGGGATTTTTCTGGGCAGAGATCCTGGAGTGGTTTGCCATTTCCTTCTCCAGCTCATTTTACAGATGAGGAAACTAAGGCAAACAGGGCAAAGTGGACACTTTTGAATTTAGGAAGATGAGTCTTCCCGACTCCAGGTCTGGCACTCTATCCACTGTGTGGGAGAGAGACAGAAACAGAGAGGTTTCAAAAGGTGGCAGAGCTGGGATTTGAACCCTTCTGACTCCTAATCTCTTTTTCTAATGTTCCATGTTGCTTCTCACAGGGAGCCCAAGTCTCCCTCTTCCTATCTCCCACTCATTGCCCTTAGCTCTGTATCTTGGGGTTGAGCAGTAGTGTTTTTTTAAACCCTTACCCTCTTTCTTAATATTAATTTTAAGACAAGAGAGGGCAAGGGCTAGGCAACGGGAGTTAAGTGACTTGCCCAGGGTCGCACAGCTAGGAAGTGTCTGAGGCTACATTTGAACCCAGGACCTCCCTTCTCTGGGCCTGGCTCTCTATCCACTGAGCTACCTAGGTGCCTCCCTGTGCTCCCAATTTGTTTTTATAACCTTTTACATGATTTAAAAAGTATTTCCTGATGCTACTAGCTTCTAAAGGATCCTTTTCCTCAGGCTGGTCATCCAGTGAGGCTGCTTCTCTGTATGCCAACAAAGACAGGGGCGGACACAGAAACATGAGCCCTGCCCTCCTCCCTGATATGGAGGGCGAGGTGCTGCCCTTTAGAGTAGAATGTCACTATTATAGTATGCTGGTAAATGTTTAACAACCAGCTCCCTGAAGAGACAGGGAGAATGGCGTAGGACCCCCATTGAAGTTTAATCTGTGTCATTAACCCGTTCCCTATCACAATCAATAAGCCCCCAATCCAGCCTTGATGGGCAGCATCTGTTGGTCTCCAACGTGTAAATTCTCATTTTGAAAATTTCACAGCCTAGTTCTTGCGACTAGCTGGAGCTATGATGTTGGTGGTCGCCAGCTATAACCCTGGAGACCTCTGAGGAGGGAGACGGAGGAGGAAATTGGGAAAAGGAAGAAAAGGGGGAGAAGGAGAAAGGTCTGGAAAAGGGGAGGGAGGGACAGGAAGAACAAGAAGAAGGATCTATGGCAGGGAGCCAGGAAGAAGGCTTTCTCTTGCTCACCTTCCCCAAAAAGTGCTTCCTGTATGCCCGAGCTTCTCCCTTGCACTCCAGCCTGTAGCCAAACATCCCAGGACTGAGGTTCTCCTCCTCCTCTTCAAAGATGCTACTGTCAGATGATGTTGGCGTGCCGATGTTTTCTGGGTCTTCGATCCAGTAGCCCCCGAACTGGGGCAGGATGACCAGGGGATAAGGGCCTCCTTTTTCCACAATCTGGAAGTAATGGCAGAGGCCCATATTAGTTCCCTCCAGATGCCAACAGGAGTGCCTCAGGAGTAACTACTGAAGGCCAGAGAGCAAATATAGGAGGTTTCATAGACTTAGTACCATTTAGTCTTAGTCTAGTCCGAGTCCTTCATTTTACAGATAAGGAAACTAAAGCCCAGAGACTACAAGTGACTTAGAAGCAGAGGAACAGAGATCTAGAGTGGGAAAGGGCTTCAGTGATCTCATTTTACAGATTGGGAAACTGAGGCCCAGAAAGTTCAAATGGCGGTCCAAAGTCATATAGTAAGTGGCAAGTCCAGGATTTGAACTCAATTCCTATAGCCACAAACTCAGTGCTCTTTCTACTATATCAGCGTGTCTGTCCCAAGGATTGGGTTTGGGGTATTGATGCCAGAAAAGAGCAAGAGGGCTTACTTATCCTTTCCAAAAAGTTCTTCCCCACTCTGGACTCAACTACCCAGGGTATCCTGAGAACCCCTCAAGGTATGGATCATTGATCCCATTTTATAAATAGGGAGTCTGAAGTCCAGAAAGTGACTGATCAAAGGTCAAGGGGAGTCAGTAGTTGAAATAGGACTAAAATCCAGGTCTCCCATCTCGCAGCCCCAAGATACTTGGCCTGGAGACCGCACTTCTCACTGAGTCATCGGCAGGGATGATTTTTGTCTCCTTCCATCTCCCCAGATCATTCTCTATAGAACAATCTGGAGCTTAACTGGTAAAGAGGCTCATACCCACCTCATCAATGCTGGGATATGGGATGTAGTCATCCTAAAAGATAAATCAGAAGTCACTGCTGTTATTTCCTGAAAGTATATGAAAGATCTGCTTATGCCAAAGATAGTTTTAATGTTACAGAGTTGTATCGATAATGTTTGCTTTCACATCAGAGCCATTTCTAGACAGATGTCCCTTCAACCCAGCGAGCCTTCCCCTGTAACAAAGAAACAGTCAACCAACATAAGAGACGGTCGACAACACATTCGACATTCCATAGCCCCAGCCCCCCACTTCTCTAGGCAAGGGTGGGAGGGGGTACTTCTTCATCCCTTCTCAGGGCCATCAGTGGTAATTACTATGACCCAGCATTCAGCTTGGTTCTATGGTTCTTTTTTATTGAGCTATTGAAGTCATTTTGTATAGTGTTCCCTTGGTTCTCAGTTTACTCCACTCTGTATCAGTTCATAAAAGTCTTCCTATGTGTCTCTGAATTCATAAGCATTTCTTGGGGTGCAGAGGTTCTCTATTACATTGATGTGATGATTGGCTGGGGAGTATCTGAACAATGTATTAATTAAAAAAAAAAAAAAACCTTTACCTTCCATCTTAGAATCAATACTTTGTCCAAGGCAAAAAAGTAGTAAAGGCTAGGCAAAGGAGGTTAAGTGACTTGGCCAGGGTCACACAGCTAGGAAGTGTCTGAGGCCAGATTTGAACCCCAGACCTCCCTTCTCTAGTCCTGGTTCTCTATCTACTGAGCCACCTAGCTGCCCCCTTGAATAATATATTAATCATCAATTAATTATCTAAATCTCGAGTCATTTTAACTTTTGCTTTGCTACTGGACTTTGATGACTAAGAGAGAGTGAGGCCAGTGACTTTGTACAACTCTGTCTCAAATCCAAATGATATGTGACTCAGAAGACACCACCAGCGAGGTCATTTTGGCCCTCTTTGAGTATGGAGGACAGCAACCAACCAGTCAATGGGCACACGCTTATTCTCCGTTTTTTGGTTACCATGAAAAGTGCTGCCGTGAATATTCGGGCTATATGAGACTTGATTTCAGCATGACTATCATTTCCCAGTTGCCCCATGGATGGCCTGACAAAGGACAATCCCAAGAGCAAAGGGCCAAAAACTAATAACAGACTCTGTGCCCTGGGGCAGCTTAAGAAGGGGCAGAAGGGAGCACATTCATTAGTGTTTGTTTCTGACTGACAGACTAATAGGCCGATACCAGAAAAGCCTAAAGGGAGCAAACTGCCCATATTTTCTCTTTATTACTGTTGTGGGTTAAATAATAATAGTGATAAGAACAGCTGACATTTCTATAGCACTTACTATGTATATGTACCAAGCACTGTGCTAAACACTTTATAATTATTATCCTTTTTAAAATGTTCATAGTAGGTGCTATTATTATTCCCATTTTACAGTTGAAGAAACTAAGGTATATGGAAATCACTTGAATTGCCCCGGGTCACAAGGCCAATACGTTTTGGAGGCTGCATTTGAACTCAGCTCTTCCTGAATCCAGACCTAGCATTCCATCCAAGGCACTCCTTCCAGAGGCCCCCTTCCTACAGATGCTAGCTGACTCTCTACCCTGGAAATAGACTGGAAATGTATTTCCAGAATGGAGATGAATGAAGCACCCTAAAGGTGGGGGAGTTGAAGGCTCCGTTGAGGGAACCTCATCTCAGGAAGCTGTAGGAGGAGCAAATTCTACACCCCATTAGATATCAGCCGAAGCAGACACGTACAGATGGTGGCTTATTGTAGGCTGCTAAAATTAGGAATCAATCTCAGGTCCTCCCAGACGAGGGCTGACTCCTAGACAGGAGCTGCATCTTAGCCTCCTCGACATGAGGCTGTGGCCGGACAGAAGGTACCAAGAAGTAGGGATGGGAGGGAAGGAGGTTGTCTGGTCAGGGAAGGAAGTTGCCAGAATAAATGAGAGGGAAGGAGAAGTGAGATGGAGCAAGCCAAGGTCTCAGGGTCCACCTCGCCCTCTGGTCCCTCTAGTGATGCCAAGTCCACGATGCCCACAATTTCCCATAATACCCATCATTCAGCTGCACAGTAACAGACCAGCCTGACGAGACCAGTCACTTAAATGGCTCTTGGTGAAAATACAAAGGCCAGGTAGGTTTGACGTGGAAAACTGTACCACGAGGTCACGTCAGTCAGTTGCTTTTTACCCGTGATCCCCGAGAATGACACTTCTCCCCCCGCCTAGTCTAGAAAACTCATCCTCCACCAGACTCCAGTCTCAGCCCCTCGTGGATCCCCATCAGCAGCACCTGCTCTGCTCAGCTCACCTTGTTTTTCTGGGGTCCTGGTTTCTGCTCCTCCAGCTTGATGCCCTGGGATGACAGAGAAAACACAGGAACCATCAAACAGTTTGTTCTTGATGGCTAAAATGGAAATAGGTTTCGCATGACTTCACACGCGTAACTGGTATCCTATGGCTCGCTTTCTCAAAGGGTGGAAGGGTGGTCCCTTCAGGACACGAGAGAGCTGGGAATTCTACATTTTAAAAAAATGAATGTTAAAATAAATAGAAGTAGAATTTTTTTTCAGTTTGCTATTATTGCCTTGTACACAGTGACAGCAATATTGTGGGATGTCAATGGGGATGGGCTTAGCTACTCTCAGCAATATGATGATCCAGGACAATTCGGAGAGACTTATGACAAAGAAGGCTGCTCTCTGGCTCCAGAGAAAGAGCCCATGGAGTTGGAATGCAGATCAAAGCATGCGATTCTTCATGTTAATTTATTAGTGTTTTATTTGGGGAGGGGTTTATGAGTATTCTCTGACGACAGTGACCAATACGGAAATAGGTTTTGCGTGATCATACACGTATAACCCAGATCAGATTGCTTACCATCTCCAGGAGGGAGAAAGGGAGACAATTTGGATTTTCTAATTTCAGAAAGCAGATGATGGAAATTGTTCTTACACGGAATTGGCAAAATAAAATCTCTTTGAATAAAACAAAGTTTGTTATTGGAGATGATGGAGGCGGGAAGTCATCCCCATTCCCCTCTGACGGTTGGTGCTCTGGAGTGCAGTCTCGATTTGGGGACCCAAAGGGAGCAGCACAGCCATCTAATCAATCAACACCAATTAATATGACACAATTAGGCCAGTGCTAGAGGACAAAATCTGTGTGGCTGGGAGTCTAGACAGTTGGGTTGGAATTCTAGCTCTTACTAGGCAGTTGTGGGGATGACTTTGGGCAAATCATGAACTTGGGATTTAGTGATAAAAGGGCTCTTAGAGATCATCCAGCCCAACCCCTTCTCCTCCTCCTTCTCTCCCTCCTCCTCCTCCTTCCTCTTCTTCTTTCCTCTTCCTCTTCCTCTTCCTCTTCCTCTTCCTCTTCCTCTTCCTCTTCCTCTTCCTCTTCCTCTTCCTCTTCTTCTTCTTCTTCTTCTTCTTCTTCTTCTTCTTCTTCTTCTTCTTTTCTTCTACATTTCCAACCCCTTTTGGTTGATGATGAAGCTGAAGCCCAGAGATTTGAAGTGACTTGTCCAAGGTGAGAATTTGAACTTGGGTCCTCTGACTGCAAACCCAGTGTTCTTCCCACTGAGTCCTCACATTTCTTCTGTATTTATTTCTTCTGTGTTGTCCTCCATATTTATTTATTCTGTAAAAATAGGGATAATAATCCCTTCCTTGCCTATTTCCCAGAGACGATATAGGACTCAAGTGAGTCAAGAGATGCAAATGCACTTTGAAAATCATACATCCTTCTGCAGATGGAGGGAATTATTTTTCCTCAGTGCCTCTGCCTGAGTCGTTATCAGATTTTCTGCATATTAAAAAGAACAAACCTCTGCTCGCTCACCCAGCTAGCTCAGTGAATCATGAATCTGAGGGCTCTGAAGACGACTGGGAGCAGTAACAAAGTACGCTGAAAAAGGTCCCACACTTGGCATTATGGGTCCAGTCTGAGCTCTGAAACGGATCAGTTGGGTAACTGAGCAAGTCCCTTTCCCTCTCAGGGTCTGTCTCGTCCTCTGTAAAATCACGGGGCTCCTGGGATGGGAGCTGGAAGAGACTTAAGGTTCCTTAAGTCACCACCAGAGTTTCTGGACAGCAGGAGCCATCTCATCCAGCGCCTTTTACAGATGAAGAAGCTGAGATTCAGGGATAATATTATTTGGCATTTATATAGACGTTTATAAAGTGCTTTATATCCTTGATGACATTTAAACTTCCCAACAACCTTGGGAGGAGTTATTATTATTCCCATTTGCAGATGAGGCAACTGAGGTTCAGGGGATGCTAAGTGACTTGCCCAAAGTCAGTGGAAGAGCTCACACCACCTCTGGATCTGAGTCAAATCTCCCTTCTTAGTAATTAGTAAATTTAGGTAAATTACCACCTAGGTGACTGTGGGTAAGTCAATCGCCCAATCGATAAACATTAATTAAGTTCCTAGTAGGTGGGAGGCATTGTGTTAAGCACTAGGTTAAAAAGAGAGGCAAAGGACAGTCCCTGCCCTCAAGAGCTTATAATCCAAAAGTGGTCCCTGCCCTTTTCTGGGCTTGGGCTTCCACCATCACAACAACAAGAGTGTTGTTGGGCCAGATGATTTTTAAGGCCCCTTCCAGGTCTAGAGCCTAAGAGAACCAAGTGTTCCAAACCAGTTCTATCCTGGCCTGGATGGCCAGATGGAGGCGGGGAGCAGTGTTCTCCAGAACCAGAAGTTTTCCCATCAGGGCTGTCTCCCCCCAACTCACCCCCACCTCCTGCAGCGATGGAGAGGAGAGTCAGGAAGCAGCCAGAGGCCCCCCCCCACCCGGGGGAACTCTCCCCAGGAGATGCCCACTGTCTGCTCAGCCAGGCCACGGCAAAGGTTGGGGGCAGGGGGAGGTAGGCGTTACCAGGCAAGGATAGTGGGATCTGTATCAGGTGTGGTCCTAGGAATTGAGGTGACTTCCGTTCAGTCCTTCCTCCCCAAGTCTACCTCCATGCCCCAACCCAGGCATAATAGATAAGGCTCTATAATTGGAATTGGGGAGACTTGGATGCAAATCTTGCCTCATACAGTAGTTGGGTAAATCTGGGCATGTCCCTTAATTTCTATGTGACTCATTTTCCTCATCTGTAAAATAGGGGTAGAGGGAGGTTGTGCTTGATGACCTCATAGGTCTAAATCTAATTTCCTAGGATCCTAAAGCTCAATGGGTTTTTCCTGTTGTTGTGTTGTTTTTGGAACTCTTACCAATTCTAAGACAGAAGAACAGCAAGGGCTAGGCAAGTCAGAGTTAAATGACTTGCCCAGGGTCACATAGTTAAAAAGTGTCTAAGGCTGAATTTGAACCTGGGTCTTCCTGACTGCAGGCCTGGAACACTGTCTGCTGAGCCACCTTAGTTGTCCCCCTAGAGCTCAATGTTAATCATTAAGTGGAAATGTGGCCACTTTTTTTTTAAACCCTTACACTGGATCTTAGAATCAGTACTATGTAACACTACATATTGGTTCTATGGCAGAAGAGCAATAAGGGCTAGGCAATGGGGGTTAGGTGACTTGCCCAGGGTCACACAGCTAAGAAGTATCTGAGGCCAGATCTGAACCCAGGCCCTCCCATCTCTAGGTCTGGCTCTCTATCTAGTCAGCCACCTAGCTGTCCCCAATGTGGGGACTCCAGTTTACTGCAACGCTTGGGGATTAAGAGGCTCTGGCTACTTAAATTTCATGATTAGACAGATTAGTAATCAGCAATCCTTTTTGTTTTAACCCTCATTGAAAAAGTTCTGAAAATGTATCTGTCTGCTCTCTAGGTTCTGGAGTACTTCCCAATGTCTATAAAGCTTTCTTTGATGGGAAAGGACCATGCTGGCCCTTTAAACTCCCATTCTAAGCACCATCAGTCACCTCGGGGGGCTGACACTGGAGATGGAGAAGATCGAGACTTTTTGGAATGGCTCTCAGTCTTTTCTCCCTATAACTCTATGTTGGATACCAATGAGGGTGACTAAAATTGGGAGGGTGGCTATTTCTAAAGCCAGAAACAATTCGACTACACTCATTATCCCTTCTTAGACCATGATGCCCTTCCTTAAAAATCACTCTGCAAAGGGTCTCTCCCTCAGAGCATGTACCCTCCTTGAGGGGAGGAATTGTTTTGCTTTTGTATCTGCTGGCCTCAATACTTCAGACTGGGCTGGCACACAGTAGTCCTTTAATAAACATTCTTTTATCCATTTGTGTATTTGTTCATTTACATAAAGCACAAACAAAACTTTAACCTTTAGGTTGTGGGTGTGGTACATTCCCAGATGGATGCTCACTCCTTCTCTCTGCCAACCTGGGCTCCTGGAAGTCCAGGGAGGGAAGTGATCTCTTCCCATTCCAAACCACTTCCTCATCACTCTGGAATCTCTTGCTTCTCTCCTGTATTGTAGGGGCTCGTGTATGTGCCTCATCTCTTCTACTAGACTAAGGTTTCTGAGGCCAGAGAGCTGTCTTACTCTTTTCTGTACCTTCCTCCCCAAATTCTCCACATCTGAGATGCTCACTCTTTCTTCCTTCTTTCTTTTCTTCCTCCCTTCCTCCCTCTCCACCTCTTTCCCTCCCTCCCTCCCTCCCTCCCTTCCTTCCTTCCTTCCTTCCTTCCTTCCTTCCTTCCTTTCTTTCTTTCTTTCTTTCTTTCTTTCTTTCTTTCTTTCTTTCTTTCATAAACCTTGCCTTCTGTCTTATAATTAATACTAAATATCAGCTCCAAAGCAGAAGAGTAGTAAAGGTTAGGCAATTAGGGTCAAATGACTTGCCCAGAGTCACACAGCTAGGAAGTATCTGAGACCAGATTTGAACCCAAGACGTCCCAGCTCTCAGCCTGGCTCTCTATCCACTGGGCTACTTAGATACCCCTAATAAGTGTTTCTAGAAGGTGAATGTAGAACGTGGGACAACAGCTCATAACCCGATGAAGCCAGGCATCACTGTTGCAGAGCTGCCATTCATTGGGGTTCATAGGTAGCTCCTTAGGTATGGGTTTTGGAAAAGTAACTGGAGGGAGGGAGGAAGCAAAGATCATAGGATCATGGATTGAGAGTTAGAAGAGCCCTTGGAGGTCTTCTAGGCCAATCCCTTTATTTTATAGCTGAGGAAACTGAGGCACAGAGAATAAAGTACCTCTATCAGACTCTGTGTTACTCTAGACACTTTATTAAATTCAGTAGCCTTGAGGAAGGCAATTGGAAAGCTACCCCTTCCTGCAACATTGCCCAGGAGTACTATTTCAGGTCTAAAGAGACCTTCCAGGCCAGCATGGGCCTGTTTGGTGATGGCATCAAAGCCAGAGTCACTGTCCCATGTGGGTAAACAAATGGGGTGAGTCGAGAATTGGTCCTACTTGCTTACTTGGGGTTAGTCATCACCCCTTTGAGCTTCCAGGTAGGGCAAAGGCAATGGTATATTGCCACTCCCCCCCAACCCAATCCAAACCTTGCCCTTCCTAGTCTCCCCCAAGAAGTCAGCCGGCCAACCAGCCAGCCTTCCTCTCTCTCTCTCTCTCTCTCTCTCTCTCTCTCACCTTCCATCTTAGTATCAATACAGTGTATTGGTTCCAAAGCAGAAAAGCAGTAAGGGCTAGGCAATGGGGATTAAGGGACTTGTCTAGGGTCACACAGCTGAGAAGTGTCTGAGGCCAGATCAGAACCCAGGACCTCCCATATCAAGGCCTGGCTCTCAATCCCCTGAGCTACCTAGCTGTCCCCTAAAGTTTTTCCTAAATTCAATTTAAATAAAATAAAAGAATAAACAGAATGATAGAATCAAGCATTTGGGATGATTTTTTAACCTCAGTTTCCTTAGCTATAAAATGGGGACAATAACACCTAAAGCATCTGCTTTACAGGGTCCTTTGTGAGGAACCAATGAAATAAATCTATGCAGAGCTCTTTGACAACTTTAGAGAGTTATAAAATGGACCAGATGCTCACTTCCTTGGTGTAAGGAGCTCCTTTGAACAAAGTAAATCAATCCAGGCTCTGAAACATCTATCCTCAGAGCTCTGCCCACATTACACAGGATTCCCGACATCCTTCTCTGAGCCCAGCTCTCAGTCCACTAGGCTACACTGCCTCTCTTTATCATCATCATCATCGTCATCATTATTTATATCATTTTTCTGGTTTCCTCTCTTTTCTTTAGATGCGTCATGCTCTTAAATCTTGTCTCCCTAAAGAGCTATAAACTCAAGGGAGGGATGTAGCTGATGGTAGGACAGTATCACCTGGCTGCTTCTCTGTGCCTCAGTTTTTCATCTGTAAAATAAGGAGTATCTGGGTAGTGCAGTGGATAGAGTACTAGGCCTCAAATTGTGAGGACCTGAGTTCAAATTTGACCTCTGACACTTATTAGCTGTGTGGCCAAGAGCAAGTCACGTACCTCTATTTGCCTCAGTCCCTTTATCTGTAAAATGGGGTAGCACCTACCTCCCAAGGTCACTGTGAACATCAAATGAGTCAATAATTGTAAAGCTCTTAGCACAGACACCATGTAAATGTTAGCTACTATTATTTTTTTTTTAATTTTTTTTAAACCCTTAACTTCTGTGTATTGGCTCCTAGGTGGAAGAGGGGTAAGGGTGGGCAATGGGGGTCAAGTGACTTGCCCAGGGTCACACAGCTGGGAAGTGTCTGAGGCCGGATTTGAACCTAGGACCTCCCGTCTCTAGGCCTGACTTTCAATCCACTGAGCTACCCAGCTGCCCCCCGCCTCTTATTTATTTTTTTAATACCTTCCCTTTTGGAGTTAGAAAGATATACCTATTCATGCAAGCTTTGTCAGAGACTACAGTCATGATGCTAATACTGGGGGATCCTTGGAGGCCATCTAGTCTCAGAATCTTTGCCTCAGTTGTAAGGGACCTTGGAGAACACCTAGTCCGATTCCCTCATTTAACAGTTGAGGAAACTAAGATCCAGGGAATCTAAACGCCGTCAGTGAGTAAGCCTCAGAAACAGGATTTGAATCCAGGTCTTCTGGCTCCAAAGCCAGAGTTCTTTCCTCAGTACCATGCTGCCTCCTCCATGACCACAGGCCTCCGTTTCCTTCTTTGTAAAATGAGGAGGTTGGGCCCGATGTTCCATAGCATCACTTATAGCTGTAGCGTTCTCAGATTTTGAGCCTCTAAGGAAATTGCTTTTTGGACCAAAAGGCCATCATGCCTTTAGTGAGAGGCTTTTTTTCTTAATTCTTATTCTGTTTTCTCAATGAAGAAGAATGAATGAGTTCTGTAAAGTGGAAATAAATGAGGCCTTCTGCATCTCCCCAGCTATCCTAGCATAACACTTATGAGAAATGACATTTCTCTAGCCCTTAAGATTTTCAAATGTTTTACACATTATCGCGTTTGACCCCCACCACAGCTCTGGAAGGTAGGAGCTATTATTTGTTCTCCTTTTACAGATTGGGAAACTGAGATGGAGAGAAGTGCTTACTTGCTCTGGGTCACATAGAAAGTAAGTGTCTAAGGTAGGATTTGAACTCAGGACTTCCTAATGTGGAGGCAAAGGACCTGGATTCAAATCCCAGCTCTGTCTCTTATGGTTGGGATTATTTTTGGCTAGATCACTTTAGCTCTCTGAAGAGATCGTATTAGATGATCTCCAAAGACCCTTGTAGTTCTAAATCCACGATCTTCTGCTTCCATCAGACCTAATAATTCCCCACCACCACTAGTCTAAGGTAGCACCAGGGATGTCTGGGACAGTCCCTGGCGTCCCTTAGGAGATACTCCCTGCTAAGTCACACTGACTTCCAATAAGTGTGCAAGGTACAAAATTGTGAGGCTAAAAGCATCTCAGACATAAGCCTCTTTTTGCCAGGATCTGGACCATATAATCCACCACTGGTAGACATACTGGTGAGCTTCCCTTCCACAATTGGGTACCTCCATCCTTCCTAATACTTGCAGGTTCCATATTATTGCTCAATCTGCCCAACTGTGAAAACCATCTCTAAGGACAGCTAGGTAGCTCAGTGGATAGAGAGAGCCTCACTGGATAGAGAATGGATTTGGGAAGTCCTAGGTTCAAATCTGGCCTCAGATACTTCCTAGCTGTGTGACCCTGGGCAAGTCACTTAACCCCAAATTACCTAGCCTTTACCACTCTTCTGCCTTAGAACCAATACTTAGTATTTATTCTAAGACAGAAGGTGAGGGTTTAAAAAAACCCAATCTCTGCTCTGGGAATCAGTGTCCACACCAACTATTTAAGCATTTACTAAGCAGCTACTAGAAGCTAGTTTCTGGGGACAGAAGTACAGTCTCTGCGCCCAAGGGGCTGACAATCCCAGGACTGGGACACTTACTTGCATCTTCTCCAGCATCTCGAAGAATTCTGCAGACTGGAAGACAAAAGAGGGGAGGGGAGAAAAGAGAGAGACAGAGAGGTCAGTGAGACTGTCTGAGAAAATCTCTTCTCCTCTCGCCAGGAGCAACAAGCAGCAGAAGCTGGACAGAGACGGAATTAATTTGAAACATGAGAAAGGATAATTAGATTTTGTCTTTACTGGGCTTGAAGACCAAAATATTCTCCTCAGAAAAAAAAACAAACACTTGAGGATATTGGCCAGTCCTAAAGCAGCCCTGGGGAGGGGGATGCTCCCAGGGGGCCAGAACTCTGGGCAGAAAGCTCATTCTGGACCAACCAATGATCCCTTTGAGGGCAGATGGCTACAGCAAGGCTCCAAGATGTCTCATTAGACCAACCTGCTGGGAGAAAGCCTGTCTGAGGACATGGGGAAAGGTTCAAGCTTATATCGGGTCTGGGGATAAAGGATGGGGTGGTGCCATGCACTGTTCAGGGTCTCTGACAGATGGAAACCTCCAAACCAGTTTCTTCTTTTTTTTTCATTGTGGTCCCATTCCTGGGCATTTTTAAAAATGGACTAATTAAGAAAATTGTTCCTTGGTTACATGATTCATATTCTTTCCCTCCCCTCCTCCCATCACCCTCCTGTAACCTATGAGCAATTCCACTGGGTTTTACATGAATCATTGAGCAAGACCTATTTCCATATTATTGATATTTGCACTAGGGTGATGGTTTAGAGTCTACATCCCCAATAATATCCCCATCAGCCCATGAGTTCAAGCAGTTGTTTTTCTTCTGTGTTTCTGCTCCTACAGTTCTTTCTCTGCATGTGGATAACGTTTCTTTCTCATAAGTCCTTCAAGATTGTCCTGGATCATTGCACTGCAGCTAGTAGAGAAGTCCATTATGTTCTATTGTACCACAGTGTATCAGTCTCTGTGTACAATGTTCTCCTGGTTCTGCTCCTTTCATTCTGCATCAGTTCCTGGAGGTCGTTCCAGTTCACATGGAATCCCTCCAGTTCATTATTCCATTGAGCACAATAGTATTCCTCTTCTCTTCTTGAAGGGGCACTAGGAACTGTCCCAGACATCCCTGGTGCTACCTTGGTAACCTCCAAGAGGAGAGGGCAAGGAAATGGGGCAGTAGGGGCAACTGGAGACCCTCAAGGCGGAGGCTTCTTCTTTCCTCTAGGTACTGACATGCCCCCTTTCTTAAAAGAAGGGCTAAGACACTGAGCTCTTCCTGCAAATCAAAGGCTCAATCGCTCAATCAATCTACAGTATATTTGGTCAAACAACATATATTAAGTACCTATTGCATACATGGCACTGTGCTAGTTGCTGGGGCTACAAAGACAAAAGCAGAAAGAGTCCCTGCCCTCTAGAAGCTTGCATTTTTCTATCAGTAGTGTCTACTAGACAAATTTCAATAGATTAATGAGTTTTCTACTCTAGAGAGTAGAAAGTGAAAGAAAGTAAATAGGCCACTGAGCTTTGAGTCAAAGGCCCAGAGTTCAAATCTCACCTTTGGAACTATCTATGAGATCTTGGACAAGTCAGATGACTCCTCTGAACATCAGTTTCCTTATCTGTAAAGGGGGAGGTATGGAGTAAATGACTCACTCCTGAGGTCATTTACATCTCTAGAACTATGGCCTAGGTAGGTAGGTGGTATAGAGGATAGAATGTAGGGCTTGGAGTCAGGAAGATCTGAGTTTGACCACTTGCTAGCCGTATGACCCATAGGCAAATTACCTGACCTTTCTCGGCCTCAGTTTCTTCGCTCATTAAAAAAATAGCTCTGGGGGCTCAATGGATGGAGATGAGAGGTCTTGGGTTCAAATCTGACCTTAAATACTTCCTAGCTGTGTGACCCTGGGCAAGTCACTAAACTCCCATTGCTTAGCCCTTATGGTTCCAATACACAGAATTGATTCTAAGATGGAAGGTAAGGGTTTAAAAAAAATAGCCCTATTTTATGGGACTATTTAAGGATCCAATGATTATCTTTGCAAACTTTTGAGTGTCATATAATGCCAGCCAGCTAGTTCCATGATTCTCTCTAGAAGAGACCCCCTCCTCAGCCTCACTCCATGCACATGGGAGCATGCCTTAGCAAGGGCCCAGCTCCGTGTGGAACCATCTAAGGACACTGAGATTTCCGGTCTCAGAGAGGCTCCCAATGATCCACAGAATGGGAGATTTGAAGCTGGAAGGGACCCTCAAGGACACTGAGTCAACCCCTCCCCCGATTTTACAGACGGGGAAGTTGAGGCCCAGACCAGGTGGCCATGGACAACACGACACAAGGTCTGGAGTCAATTTTCAGTCCTAGGTCTTCCACGACCCCCAATCCGGCATCCTCTCTTCCACGGCAGGCTGCCTCTCCGAATCCACAAAGGCCACGATCGAGAAGCAGATGGCTGGGTCCCCCGTGCCAAAGTTAACAAGGCAGCCCCGGCCGGGCCTGCGGCCACTTCTCCGTGACTCAGTTGGCTGTCCAAGCAGGCAGGGACTGTTTTCCCAAAAGAACGAGCCTCATTTTCCATTCTAAAGCACCGTGAATAAGCAAGATGGCTTGGGCTGGGAGAGGCTGTCCCTGGGATCCAGACCAAATCCCGGAGCCTCTCCCATCCCCGTGAGATTTCTCCAACTAGCACCTTCAGGGGCCCGATCGGCGTCCGAGCCGGCCAGCCCTCCCGGGGTGAGGAGGGGGCGCCCCCTCCCCCAGCACTGGCAGCAGGGAGAGCCAGGACACCAGGCTGGTTTTCCAAACAGGAACAGAGCACGGCAACCCTTTCGCTCATCTGTCTAACTTATTATTAGCAACAGCCGATGCCGCCTGGGAGGGGACCCGCTGCCAGTTTTCCTCACGGCAACCACCACTTTAGCAACCTGACAAGTCAACCATGAAATAATTGCCCAGAACTCAAGCTTGACATACAAAATCATAGCCTGGGAATCAGCGTTTCTGCTTAACTCCCTCTCCAGCCTCGAGAAACCAGGCTTGTCCTTCTTAAAGGCAGAGCCAGCTTCGGGAGGGAAAGCCTGGAATCCGAGTCTTGGAAGTGACCTTGGAACGCGTCAGATCCTACCCCGCCCGAGCAACCAAAACAGTCATTTCTTTTTTCATAATCCTTAACTCGGGGGCTTCTGGGTGACTCATTGGATAGAGCATCAGGCCTGGAGGTTCAAAGCTGGCTGTGTGACCCTGGGTGAGTCACTTAACCCCCATTGCCTAGCCTTTCTCAATCTTCTGCCTTAGAACTGATACACAGTACTGATTCTAAGACAGAAGGTCAGGGTTTGGGGTTTGTTTGTTTTTTTTTAGAACATCCTTACCTTCTGTCCTAGTGTCAGTTCTAAGACTTAAGAGTGGCCAAGGCTAGGTAACGGGGATTGACAGAAAATGAGTAGCTGAATGACCTTGGGTGAGTCACTTAACCCTGTTGGCCTTAATTTCTTCACCTATAAGATGAGCTGGAGAAGGTAATAAAAAACCATTCCAGTACCTTTGCCACGAAAACCCCAAACGGAGTCCCGAAAGGCTGGGACACTACTGAAACGACTGAATAATTACAATTTCTCCTGATACCTGGTGCTTAATAAATGTTTATCGGCTAGTTGACTCGTGAGTGAGTTGCACATTAAATGGGAGGAAGGGGATAATGCTGGCTTTGGAGGTAGAGAAGTTCCTCTGACTAAGGCTGGAACCCCTTTGTCTTCTGAAGGACTTTCCCAGCTCTCTCATTTGTAAAAAGAGGAGGTTGGACACTTGAGGCACTCGAAAGCTCTGATCCTCAGTTGGGGACAGTAACCATGACAGCAATTTTACTTTCTGACTGGGAAGGGAAAACCATCTGACTAATCCTGGAAAACTTCAAGGAGGAGGCAGGCATCCAAGAGATGATGAAATGATAGACTAATAATAGTTTACACCTCTAGAGCACCTGACATACATGACCTCGTTTAATCCCCACAATGCTCCTGGAAGGTAGGCGCTGCTATTTCCCCCCCCATTTGATAGATGAGAAAATGGAGTTGCCCATGGTGACCCAGATCCTAAGTGTCAAAGGCAGAAAATGGGTCCTCCTTCTGTTAACTCGATGACATACCAGAGAGCCTCCTGAAAAGGAAGATCACTTGGAGGAAAGGGGAGAAAGAGGCTCAAGTCATGAAACACTAACCGCTGCCCTTCTTAAAGGGGGAGCATGCGATTCTGTCTCAGCGCCCAACCACTGTACAAGTTCCCGTGGCTTACTCATCTTATGGGTCGCCAAAAAAGCCGGGAAGAGGAGACCTACCTTGGACTGCTAACGCAGCTTTCTTTGCCCGCTGAAAGAGAGAGAGCACCAGATTTGAAAGTATTTGACTGCCAGCGAAGGTGGAAGGGAGATGGGCTGTTAGGTCAGAATCCCGGCATTGGGCATGCCTATAAGGAGAAAGAGCCCTTGAGGAGAGCAGTGGGATGATAAGGTCCAAGTCATGGGTTCACTTCCTCTACTCTGCCTGATGGGAGAGAAGAACCCTAGACTTAAAATCAGAGAACTGGAGTCTATCTGGGTCCTGTTGTGGTTGGTAGGGAGAAAGAATAAAAGAAAGAAGGAATGCTAAATTTAGGGCCAAAAGACCTGGGTTCTAATCCCAGCTTTGCATTCAATATCTGGATGACCTAAGACAAGTCGCTAAAAACAAACAAACAAAAAAAAACCCTCACCTTCCATTTTAGAATCAATACTAAGTATTGGTTCCAAAGCAGAGGAGCAGTAAGGGTTAGGTGATGGGGGTTAAGTGACTTGCCCAGGGTCACACAGCTAGAAAGTGTCTGAGGCCAGATTGGAATCCAAAACTTCCCATCATCAGGTGTGGCTCTCTATCCACTGAGCCACCTAGCTGCCCCAGATAAGTCATTTTGACCTCAGTATCCTCATCTGTAAAATAAGGAGATTGCACTTGATGACTGCTGAGGTCCCTTCCAGCTCTAAATCCATGATCCTATTTACTATTTGGGTGACAATTGGCAAGACAGGCAACCCCTCTGGGTTTCAGTTTCTTCATTTATAAAACAAAAGGAATGGACTAGACACCTCTGAGTTCTAAGTTGAGGATGGAGCAGGTGACCTTGTAAAAGTCATTTATCTTCCATTTTTATTTTTGTAAAAGTCACTTCTATTGGGGACTCAGTTTTCTTGTCCATCAAATAAGAAGCTTGGACTAAATCAAAGAATAATACCAAAAAGTATTTATTAAATACCTACTCTGTGATAGGCACTGAAGATACAAAGACAAAAAAAAGGCCCCAAGGAGCTTACATTCTATGGGGAAGACAATAACATACAGATAATATAATCAATAATAATACAAATATTCTACGGGGAGGACAATATATAAATGTTTTAGCCTGCCCAGAGTCAATACCAGGAAAACATGAGGCTGTCCCAGAGAAAGGGCTCTAGCTGGCTCTAGAATTTAGGTCAGAAGACCCGTGGTTGAGGACCGTGCCGCCTCAGATAAAGTACTTGGCTCAGTTTTCTCAACTGCAAAATGGGCACGAAGATATTTGCTCTACCTGCTTCACAGATAGTTGTAAAAAAAAAAAGTCCTTTGCAAAGTCTGAAGTGTAACAGCAACATGAGTCATCACGGCCATTACTCAGACATAAATCGCTTCCTTAATCACGATGAGCCATCCATTTCTTTGCTTGGATCCATTGAGGAGAAACACTTAGAAGACCGTGAATAGCTTCGTGGGAGCCATTCTTACAAACGGAAAACATGATTCAAGGCACGCGCCCTTTGGGGGTGGGAGACCAAGGCTAGAGCCATCTTCCTGGACAAAGGAGAGCCTGTGCTTCTGGCAGGGAAGCAAGATGGGAGAAGGGGGTGGGGAGCTGTCTTGGGAGCTCCTTCCCCAGCACAGCACCTCTCCTGCCTCTCTCCCACAAGGCTCACTCTCCAACCGAGATGAGTTAGTTATTAAGTTGTATGCTGGGTGCCCAGTCCCTGCCTTCAGGGAGCTGACACACCGGGAGGGGGATAAGACGATAGAGAGAGCATCAACAAGCACTTATTATATGTCTTCACGGTGCTGAGGACCAAGGATGGAAACCAAGCCCTGCCTTCTAGGAGTTTCCATCTACCCGCCTTCCTTTTAACCATCATTCCTTTCTGACATCCTCAGAACTCACTACCCTGATTGTCAGGGCTTTTTTCTCCCTAAGTTAGATTGCATTTATTTTATTATGTGCACATGCACACATATATGTGCACACACACATGTGTGCACACATGCTGTCTCTTCCAATGGAATAGGGCAAGGAATTTTTTTCATTTGTTTTTGAATCCTCAGTGCTTGGCAGAAAGAAAGAAAGAAAGAAAGAAAGAAAGGAAGAAAGAAAGAAAGAAAGAAAGAAAGAAAGAAAGAAAGAAAGAAAGAAAGAAAGAAAGAAAGAAAGAAAGGAAGAAAGAAAGAAAGNGGAAGGAAGGAAGGAAGGAAGGAAGGAAGGAAGGAAGGAAGAAAAGAAAGGAAGAAAGCAAGAAAGAAAAAAGGAAAGAAGGAAAGAGAGAGAGAAAGAAGGAAAGAAGGAAAGAGAGAGAGAAAGAAGGAAAGAAGGAAAGAATGAAAAAGCATCTTATAAGTGTTTTCTATTTGTAAAGGGCTATAGACACAAAAAGAGGAAAAAGAGGAGCAAGACAAACCCTCCTTTGAAGGAACTCATACTCCTTCCCCCCCCCCCCCTTTTAAACCCTTACCTTCCATCTTAGAATCAATATTATGTATTGGTTCCAAGGTGGAAGAGCAGCAAGGGCTAGGCAAAGAGGGTTAGGTGACTTGCCCAAGGTGACACTGCTAGGAAGTGTCTGAGGCCACATTTGAACCCAGAACCTCCCATCTCTAGTACTGGCTTTCAATCCACTGAGCTGCCCTGTTGATCCTTCTTTTTCTTTTTTAAAACTCTTACCTTCTGATTTAGAATTAGTACTACGTATTGGTAAGGGCTAGGCAATGGGAGTTAAGTGACTTGCCAAGAGTCAGGCAGCTAGGAAGCTATCTGAGGCTAAATTTGAACTCAGAACCTCCCATCTCTAGGCTTGGAACTCCTATTTCTAATGGGGAGGAAGAAAGGCAACGCATATGGAAAGCTTCACCTGTGAATCTGATGGAAAGGTCCTAGCGTCCTTTGGCTGCATATTTTACCTGGCATGCAGTAGATGTATGAACGAGTAATTATTGATCATTATTAATTAGTGATTATTCATATTGATTTAGCTTATCTTCTTTCCTATTTTGGTCCATCCTAGATGCAACTCCCACGACTGCCAGATCTATCTTCTAAAACATTCCTGTTATCCAGGCACTTACGTGCTCAAGAACCCACAATGGCTGGGGATTCCCCTTGGGATGGAGCCATCCATTTATAAGTTAATTCCATCCATTCAAAATCAAACTAAATGAAATGGCTCCATCTTCCTGACTGACGGAATCAATCAAATATTTACTGAGCACATCCTCCGTGCTTGGCAGAAGATGCTGTGGGGGGAATAAACTCCACTCGTTCAGAAAACAGCAAAGGAAACCTGCCCGCCTGGATTGGCTGCATGGAGTAGAAAGAAGATGGAGCTTAGCGAGTCTGGCTTCCTAGACCCATCTCTAATAATTCCTAGCTGGGGGACCACAGGCAAGTTAATTAACCTCTCTGGGCCTCTGAGATTCCCCTATTTGGAACTTGAGAAAAGTAAAGCTTTTATTGCATGCCTCACCTGGGCTGTGGCAAGAAAGGCAATTTCTACAGAACAAGATAAACAAACTCTGACAACGATGATGATGATGATTCCTCCTTCTCATTCTTTAAATTAAATCGCTCATTTTGAGGCTACCTCCTCTAGGAAGCCTGGGCTGACTGACTGCCAAGGGCAATAACTACTTTCCTCTTTGGGCTTCCCATAGTCCTTTGCTAGACGACTTTCTCTGATTTTTTTTCAAATATTTAATTTTCTTTTTCCAGTTATAGGGAATACATTTTTTTTAAACCCTTAACTTCTGTGTATTGGCTCTTAGGTGGAAGAGTGGTAAGGGTGGGCAATGGGGGTCAAGTGACTTGCCCAGGGTCACACAGGACTCTAGGACCTCCCGTCTCTAGGCCTGACTCTCAATCCACTGAGCTACCCAGCTGCCCCAGGAAATACGTTTTTAATGTTTGTTTTTAAAATTTGGAGTTCCAGAGCAGTGAGGCGGCTCAGTGGCTAGAGCCAGGCCTAGAGATGGGAGGTCGATCTGGGGCAATTCTGAAGGATTTATGACGGGGAAGGTTATCCACCACCAGAGAAAGAACTGTTGGAGTTGGACGGGTGCGGGTCCAAGCAGAATCTCTTTCTGGCTTTATTTGGGGGTTGTGGTTCTGTCTGAGTATTCTCTTACAACAAGGACCAAGATGGGAGTCTGTCTTGCATGACAATACACGAATGGCTGAGATCAAAGTGTTTACCCTCTCCAAGTAGGGGAAGGGAAGGAAATAGTTTGGATCTTATAATTTTGGAAACCATGTGTTGAAAATTGTTATTACATGTAATTGGGAAAATATCTTTGAATTAAAACAAATTAATAAAATTTATAAATTGAACCCAGGTCCTCTGACTCTGCTCTCCTTCTACTGAACCACACAGATACCACATTGTTTTCTAATCCTAAAATCCTCAAAATAAAATTAAAATAGAGACAGGAGGTCCTGGGTTCAAATCTGGCCTCAGACACTTCCTAGCTAGGTGACCCTGGGCAAGTCACTTAACCCCCATTGCCTAGCTCTTACTGCTCTTCTGTCTTGGAACAGATACACAGTTTTAATTCTGAGACAGAAGCTAAGGGGTTTTTTGAGTTCCAAATTCTCTCCTTCTCTCCCACTCCTACCCCCTCCATGAGAAGGCAAGCAAATAGAGAGAGGTCATAGGGGCGCAGCCATGCAAAACATATTTCCATATTAGGCTCGACAATTTTCTTAATGAATGTATTTATCATAATAAGTATGCAAGCGCTAACGCCAAGCCCAATGCAAGTCTGTATACATCTTCTTATAGCTCCCATTAGGATGGAAGCTGCTCCTCAGGGGCTGGGCCAGTGTTTTCTTCTTCCTCCTCCGTTGCCCCAACACTTAGCACAATGCCTGATATTAAAGTGTCTTGGATTTGGAGTTAGGAAGACCTGAGTTCAAATCCTGTCTCCAACATTTGCTGGCTCTGTGACCCTGGACAAGTCCCCTTAAACTTTCCTGCCTCAGTTTCCCCATCTGTTCAATGGGAATCACAATGGTACGTCCCTCCCAGGGCTATTGTGAGAACAAAATGTAAAGCACTTTGCAAACCTTATGTGTGCTATTATTGCTGTTATTGTTGTTATTATTATTATTATTATTTGCCTTCCAGGTTTGTGGAAGAAAATGATGAGCTCCGTTTGGGTCAAGCAGATTAATAGAATCAAAGAACATTTCAATTAGAGGTGGCAAGGTGGCTGATCTATAGCAGCCGACTTGGAGACAGGAAGTCCTGAGTTCAAATCTAGCCTCAGATATTTCCTAGCTGTATGATCCTGGGCAAGTTACTTAACCCCTATTGCCCAGCCCTTATTGTTCTTCTGCCTTGGAGCCAATATTTAGGATTGAGATTCTTTTTTTTTTTTTTTTTTAATTAAAACCCCTACTTTCCATCTTGGAGTCAATACTGTGTATTGGTTCTAAGGCAGAAAAGTGGTAAGGGTAGGCAATGGGGGTCAAGTGACTTGCCCAGGGTCACACAGCTGAGAAGTGTCTGAGGCCAGATTTGAACCTAGGACCTTCCATCTCTAGGTCTGGCTCTCCATCCACGGAGCTACCCAGCTGCTCCCTTAGGATCAAGATTCTAAGACAAAAGGTAAAGGTTTTTAAAAAAGAAGAGTTTCAGGCATAATTTGAACCCCGGTTTTCCCGAGTCCAGGTTCAATGCTCTCTCCAGGACAGCCTATTAGCCTAAGGCAGCGCTCCTCTGGCCCATCTGCCTTCCCAGAGAGGTGAGTCTGTGGGCAGTTGGCCAGTCCCGGGCTGGGGACGGAGGTTACCTTGGAGTCTGTCCCTCCCAGGGCCATCCCGAGGCAGGATGCCACGGCGGGAAGGTCTCGGGACAAAGGAAGCAGACGTGTGGAGGGCTGGTCTGGTCACCCACTCCAAAAGGGAAATGGCTTGTTGGCCAGATGGGCACCTGGGGCCAGACGGAAATGCAGCCAGAAAATCCGTCCTTCTCACTCCCCCTGAAGAGCAAACACTGCCCGCGAGCTGGCACAACCTCAGGCCATAACCGTGTTCCTGGGAGGGTTTTAGGATTAGAAAACAGTATGGTATCTGCGAGGTTCAGAAGAAAGAGAGCAGAGTCCCAGGACCTGGGTTCGAATCCTGCTCGGCCCCTTATTAACCGCAGGACTTGGGAAGGTGTCCGCTTCTCTATCCGAGGAGGAAGCTTGGTCCGAATGAGCCCTGCGATGCCCTCTGTCTCTCGATGTACGGTTTAGCCCTTCATTTGACAGGGAGAAAACACGGAGGCCTCGAGGGCTGCGGTGACATCTCTAAGGCCACACCGAGGGTTTGAGCCCCCGGGGATACGGCCCTCGGCACGGACTGGGGAGCCTCCAGCCTCGGATGCTTCCTAGCTGGGTGACCCTGAGCAAGTCACTTCACCCTGTTTGCCTCCGTTTCCTCGCCTGTCAAATGAGCTGGAACAGGAAATGGCCAACCCCTCCGGGCTGCGTGCCAAGAAAACTCTCCGCGGAGCCCTAAAGAGTCAGACATGCAGGCTAGAGAGCAACGGAGCCCCGACATGGCATCTCGGAACGTCCTCCCGGTCCCACCCAAGGCAAGAGCGAAGGAGCCGTCTCGGAGAGAGCCCAGAGAGGGAGCCTGGCGGCAGGGGCTGAGGGGGGGCTGAGAGGGGGCTGAGGGGGGCCGTCCCCTCCCCCCTCGCTCGATACCCCAGCCTCCCCTCCTCCACACACACACACATGCACGCGGCTCCTCCCTCCTCTGGGAGTGACCTGCCAGCACAACACCGCGTGTGGGCCAACAGCTGGAGGGGGCTGGGGGGCTCCTCGCCAGATGCCGGCTTCAGGCGCCGCTGGGCATCGCACCCCGGACTCACCAAAATGTTCCTGAGGAAATCCATCATCTCCCTCCCCCGGGCTCTGTCCCTGGGGCGGCCCGGGGAGCCCTCGAGCCCCGTCCCGAGGATCGGAGCAGCTTGTGCTGGTGTCTTACAGCAGCTTCCTCAAGATCAAACAAGGAACTGTTGGGTTTGGGTCTCTGCCCAGGACCGTCCTTCCACTCTGCCTCGCACTGACCTTTGACCCCTCCCGTGGGCTGGAAGCGGGTGGCCAGACTGGGGGTGGGGGTGGGGGGAGGGGCCGCAGCAGGTTAAACAGGAAGCCATTGTAGGACTGGAGAAAAGAAAGGGGAGGAAGTCAATGAAGGAGGGCGTTGGGGGGGTTTGTTTTCCTTCTCCAATCCTTCTCGCCCTTCCCTTCACGCCTTGGAAGCGCCCCGGTAGCTTCTGGCTGGAGATCCAGGTGGAAGGGCTGGGCTGGGACATAGTAAGTGATTAACTGGAAGGAGGCAGCCATGGGGCGGTGGATGGAGTTCTGAGGCTGGGCTTTGAGTCTTGGCCTTCCCAAGATCCGCCTTAAGACCTTGGGTAAGTCCCTTCCCCTGTCTAGACCTCAACGTCCTCAACGAAGGAGAGGGGAGGACCGTAGGATTGCCTCATCCAATCTGGTCCTGAAGGAGAGACTCAGAAAAGCCCTCCTTCCCGTCTTGGCAGAAGTGGGGGGCTACGTGTGAGAAGCGGTGCACGGACACTGAGACTCAGCTGATGGGATAGTTCGCCCTCTTCTTTGTTCTTTGCTTGGGACAGCACTGTGGCTCGGTGGATAGAGAGCCAGATCTGGATTTGGCGGGTAGTAAATGCTTGCCGAATGGTTGATTGTCCAAAAACTTGCAGGGCTGGGGGCAGTGAGGGGGCTCAGGGGCCTGAGAGCCAGGCCTAGAGATGAGAGAGGAGGTCCTGTGTTCAATAACTTCCTAGCTGTGTGACCCTGGGCAAGTCACATAACCCCAATTGCCTAGCTCTTATCGCTCTTCTGCCTTGGAACGATTCTTGTATCTATTCTAAGACAGAAGGAAAAGGCTAAAACAATTTTTTTAAATAAAAGGGACTGGGGGTGGGGCAGCTGGGTAGCTCAGTGGATTGAGAGCCAGGCCTAGAGATGGGAGGTCCTGGATTCAAATCTGGCCTCAGACACTTCCCAGCTGTGTGACCCTGGGCAAGTCACTTGACCCCCATTGCCCACCCTTACCAGTCTTCTGCCTTGGAGCCAATACACAGTATTGACCCCAAGACAGAAGGTAGGGGTTAATAGCTAAACAGATAAATAAATAAATAAAAGGGGCGGCTTTCTAGGAGAGGGAGTGGGAAGGGACACACTGGGAAGTAACAGTAACAGAAAAACAGAAGATACCAACAATTTGTGGTTGTTTTTAAACAAAAAGACTACATTAGCTCTAAGGTCCTTCCTAACTCAAATAAGCTGGAACGTCTCGGTTCTTGACTGAGCCGGTGCTCCGGGCCTTGGGCCTCCTGCTCAGGGACAAGACCATTTCACTGTGTGACTGGCCAAGTCACCTCATTTCTCTTGGCCTCCGTTTTTTGAAATGGGCTGCATTCGTTTGGCTCTGTCTGCTTCCAGACACGAAGGCGAGAAGGAAAAAGGGAGAGCAGAAGGGAGCGAGCTTCGACCGAGGGAAGGATTATCTGTTCGGGCCAGGAGATGTCGGCATCTCCGCGGGGACCCACGTGGATTTGGCAGGCGAAAGCACAATTTAAAAATAAATGGAGTGGGGACACAGCTGGGGCCAGAAGGCCCCAGAGTGCAGGCCCGGGCGGGCTCCGTGATGCTGGTACCGGGAACAGAGATGGGAATAAAGAGCAGCCGGCCCCCCGGGACGCCAGCTTGGGGCCCCTCACTTTTCAGGTTTAGAGAACTCACACAAGCTTTGTTGAGGAAAGCTCTGGCCATGAGACTTTAGAGTCAGAGCTGGCAGGGAGCCCAACCCCCTTACAGTACAGATGGGGAAACTGAGGTTCAGAATCAGAAGCCACGGTCATAAATCTGGAAAGGATCTCAGAGGTCATCTAGTCAACTCTCTCATTTTACTGTACAGGAAATGAGTCTCAGAGAAGCCCCAAGTCACGGAGCTCATAGCTGTCAAAGGTGGGATTCGGACTGGAGTCTTCCTGACTCCAAGTCTGGTCCTCTGTCCACAATAATGACCTTCCTCTGTGCCAACCCATCTTCAGAAGGAAGATGACACGCTGGAGGGTTTCTCATATTTAAAAGAGGGAAAAAGAAAAGAAAGGAACTTTGACCTATGAAGACCACCAATGAAGACCACCAATACCCCTCTCCCCCCTCAACTCAGTCTCAAAGATGCCTCTCCCTCCCACTCAAGCCAGCTTTGACTGTCTCACCCTACCTGTCTTAAACTCTTTGACAAATGAAGAAGTTGTTCCGTTGTTTTTTGTGACTCCATTTGGGGTTTTCTTGGTGGTTATACTGAAGTGGTTTGCCAGTTCCTCCTCCAGCCCATTTCATAGATGAGAAAATTGAGGCAAATAGGGTTAAGTGACTTGCCCAGAGTCACACAGCTAGTAAGTGTCTGAGGCCTGATTACATCTCAGGGAGACGAGTCTTCCCGATGCCAGGCCACTATCCACAGGGCCACTAAATAAAGAAGACCATCTCCCCAACCAAGCCTACCCAACCTGTATCCCATCATATTACACAGAATGTTCCCAAAGTCCTTATGCTAGGTTTGTTTTTTCTAACACTCTCACCTTCCATCTTAGAATCCATACTTTATGTATTGGTTTCAAAGCAGAAGAGAGGTAAGGGTTAGGCAATGGGCATTAAGTGACTTGCCCAAGGTCACATAGCTAAAAAATATCTGAGGCAGGAGCAGCTGGGTAGCTCAGTGGAGTGAGAGTCAGGCCTAGAGACAGGAGGTCCTGGGTTCAAACCCGGCCTCAGCCACTTCCCAGCTGTGTGACCCTGGGCAAGTCACTTGACCCCCATTGCCCACCCTTACCACTCTTCCACCTATGAGACAATACACCGAAATTAAGGGTTTAAAAAAAAATGTATCTGAGGCCAGATTGGAACCAAGGCTCTCCAGACTCTAGGCTAAAGCTCTGTTCATTGTGCTACTAGTTGTTCTTCAACCCCCTTATTTTTATAGATGAGGATGACTGAGACCCTAGGAAGGAAAGTGGCTTGCCCAGGGTGACACAGGTCCTAAGTGGAAGGGCAGGATTTGAACCGAAATCCTCTGAATTCTGAGTCAATGCCTTTCCCACTGGACTACGGCTGCTCAGGAGCTAAGATTCAAAGGCATATCTCCTGACTCGAATCCAGTTTTCTGTCCAATAACACCATCCCCCAAATAATCTTTGTTCTGCTCCCTCCTCCCCATCCTAACTCACCATCCCCAGCCCCCCACCAGATGTGCAGTACATCTCTTTTCTCCATAATCCCCTCCCCAGTCAGCTTCCCCTCCCTGGATTTATTTAAGCTCTGGAAGCCCTTGGTTGATGCCACAGCTGAGAACACAGACCAAGAATCTCTTCAGGAGCTTAGGGGATGGAGGAGGAAAGATAGACAAGGCAACACACTGTCCTTACTGGGAAAGGCTAATGAGTACACTTGGGTGTGATCTTGGAAAAGCCATCTCCCCTGATCTGTGCCTCAGTCTCCCCCTCTGTAAAACGAGATCGAACCAGTTGGTTTCCTAAGGTCCCTCTTGATTGTAACATTCTAGAATTGTGTACTAAAACCAGCAGAGCTGGGCACGGTGGGCTCCCCCTCACTATAAGTCGTGCACACTGGCCCACAGTTCATCCACTTCACCATCTGTCCCTCTTTAAAATCATAATCAGGATAGTCACTCTCTCGCTGATCTTATGCATAAGCTACTCTCTGATCGGCCATGGCTTTCCAGTGATCACCTACAGGGTCCTGAGCTCACCCAGTGTGGCACAAGCAGCCGCCCACTATCTCCCGCATCCCCAGATCTCTCTAGAATGCATGAATATCAGAATGGAAACATGGAGGGTTGGAACACTAAAGAGTCTCGGAGCCATTCCATCATGATGCCATGGAAAGCCTATTCCATATGTGGCCAGAGTATTTGGGTTCCAATCCTGGGTCTGGTACTTGCTTACCTTACCTTACTTGAGTAACCTTGAGCACAGCATCTATATTTCCAACCTCAGTTTCCTCGTTTGTAAATGGAGAGAGTTGGGCTAACTGACCCAGGGCACTGCCCTTCCAGCTCCAGCTCTAGGCTCCCATCCTCCACTCTGGTAACTCTATTCTCTTATAGAGGCAGAACTGCCCAATGGCTGCTCCTGGATTTGAATGTTAAGGGACAAAAGCGAGGTGGTGCCGAGGAAAGAGACAGTACGTAGTGACTGCCAGGAAAAATATGGAGTGGAGAGCAAAAGGCTAGGCAGATCTCCATCAATCAATTAGTCTCTCATCCTTCGGCACAATGCCATTCTTCACTCTGTCAGAAGTCCTGCTATTAAGAAATACTAGGATCATCATTTAATTATGAGAACAGCTTGAAAAAAAGTGGGGGGACAGCTCATCCTAAATAAGGAGTGTTCCTTCCTCGTCTGTAATTATCCTTCGGTGTGTCTGTGTCCCTGCAACCAACTCTGGGCTTGAGCTTTGAGATCCATTGGTGGGCTTGGGTTATGCTGCTAGTCTTCTGGACTGAGAACAAGAGGGCAGCTCCCTTCCCTCTTCTGTCCTCCCCCTCCTCCAGTGTGTTAGCTTTGTTCTGTGCCCTGGCCTGTAGACACGGTCCAGGGTCATGGGATGGAAAAAATGAGGGCTTTGGTGAGTGACAGTCTCTCTGGGCATCAGTTTCTTCATCTGTAAAAAAGAAGAGGTTGACCTCGATGGCCTTCTAGCTCTACATTTGGACTGCTTCTAACTAACCCTGGATTGGTCGTCCCATAAATGCACAGATCCTGCACGTCTTTCAAGGCTTGGGCCATAGCAAGAATAGGGTGTTAAGGAGCTTTCACAACTAGGGCTTTAGTTTCTCCCTTTCTTTCTGGATCTAGGGCTAGAAGGGACCTTTGATGTTATCAAGGTCACGCCTTACACTTTATAGAGGTGAGGTGACTTCGCCCAAGGTGACCCAGCCAGTATGGGTTAGAGGCAGAATTTGAACCAGGAGTTCTCTCACTTCTATCCCTCCTTTCCTACTCCTTTGACTCAGCTCAGGCCTTTATTCCCTCTCCAGTGCACTACGAAGTGCTACTCAAAACAATTCTTGAGTCACTTCCCTTTCCTCTGACCCAATGTCTCGATTATTTCGTGTACGTACCATTTGCTATTTAACTTTAACATTCCCTTACTGGGGAGAAAAAAGTGGGAGAAGAGAGTTATGGAATTAATCTCTCCACTATTTAAGAACTTATTATCCATTGTATAGATTATCTGGGTTCTCTTCCCCATTTTTCCTGCCTCTGGACTACTTCTATTGAGTACAACAAATATTTAAGAGCCTACTAAGTACATAGGATTGAAACTAGGAAGCGAGGGGTGATACAGACTTTTGATATGACACGGTCCTGGCCTTTATGGAGTTTACAGACAACTAGAGAGAAACCATGGATAATAATAATGCAAACTCATGATAAGACCAATAAAAATAATGCAAACTAATGATAAGAGCACAAGAGAGTACATTATAAATGTGTAAGAGAGACACTAACAAGGTGTTCTATGAGGTCTAGAGAAAGGAAGGTCATGACTGACTCCAAGACATGGAGGGAACAAGGAAGGGGGAATGTTCCAAGCATAGAAAGGAGTACAAACAAAGGTATAGTTGTTGCAAAGAACATAGTGCTGGTTTGAATCCTGGCTCTGCCATCTTACCTCGGTGGTCATGGGAAAGTCACTTCAAAGTTTGCTCATCAGTAAAATGGGGAGGTTGGACTGAGAAAACTCTAAGGTGTAAAAGACAGTGGTGTCAGGTGGTAGAGTATAGTAAGGTGGTCATCCTATAGAGTCATCCCGAGAACGTTAAACTTCAGAACGTGAATGGTGACCATGCTATGGTGCCATACGAAGACTTTTAAACTTTAGGACTTGAATGGTGGCCATCCTATGGTGCCATTCGAAGACTTTTAAACTTTAGGTCTTGAACGGTGGCCATCCTATGGTGCTATAGTAAGAATGTTAAAACTCTAGAACTTTAATGGTGGCCATCCTATGGTGCCATATTAAGACTTTTAAACTTTAGGACTTGAACGGTGACCATCCTATGGTGTAATTGAAGAACATTAAACTTTAGGACTTGAAGGGTGGCCATCCTATGGTGCCATTCGAAGACTTTTAAACTTTAGGACTTGAACAGTGGCCATCCTATGGTGCCATATTAAGAACATTAAACTCTAGAACTTTAATGGTGGCCATCCTATGGTGCCATATTAAGACTTTTAAACTTTAGGACTTGAATGGTGACCATCCTATGGTGCCATATTAAGAACATTAAACTCTAGAACTTTAATGGTGGTCATCCTATGGTGCCATATGAAGACTTTTAAACTTTAGGACTTGAATGGTGACCATCCTATGATGCCATATTAAGAACATTAAACTCTAGAACTTGAATGGTGGCCATCCTATGGTGCCATATTAAGACTTTTAAACTTTAGGACTTGAACGGTGACCATTCTATGGTGCCATAGTAAGAACGTTAAACTCTAGAACTTTAATGGTGGTCATCCTATGGTGCCATAGTAAGAACTTTAAACTTTAGGACTGAAATGGTGACCATACTAAGGACTTTAAACTTTACACAGTGGAAGAATTTTGACCAAATGAATGACGGAAATGTCTCTGTGCATGAGGAAGATAAATCTGGAAGTAGTTTAGAGGTAAGGACAAGTTACAAGCCTGATGATTTGTTGAGAAACTATTAGAATAGTCTAGGAGAATGATAATGAAGGTAGTGGTTGGAATAGAGAAAAGTATACAAATGCAAGTGATATTTCAGAGATAGAACTCAGAGGACTTAGTGAGTGGATAGGAGGAGTGAGAGTGTTTTGTAATTGTATCTGTGTAGGTTGGTTTACCATGGAAAATTGATTCCCAGATATTTAGGCATTTTATAGTTATTCTGAATGGCTCTTCTTTTTCCATTTTTCCATGTGAATTGTCAAAGCTAAAAAAGAAAAACTATTGATTTTTATAAATTTATTTTGTATCCTACAACCTGAAGTTAGTTTCTTAATTAGTTTTTTGCTGATTTTCTAGAGTTTTCTAAGTAAATCATTATGTTATCAGCAAGTACAGATAGTTCCTCTTTGCTTATGCTTTTTGCTCTAATTTCTTTCTCTTGTCTTATTACAATTATCAACATTTCTAGAACTTGACCCAAGCAAATGTCAAAAAACAGTGGGAAGAAGGAGCACCTTTGCTTTACTCCTGTATTTATTAGGAAAAGTTTGAGTGTTCTCTTAGGCAAAAGAAGAGTCAAGATGACATCTCAGGTTTCCTATTAAAATTTTGAGATGATGATGTGAGCCCTACAGAGAGAGGCAGTTTTACTTATGTAGCAGGAAAAACACAGGGTTTAGAAACAGAATAGATATGGGTTTATATCTTGCCTCTGATTCTTTCCAACTCTGTGTGGGTAAAACACCAAATCTCTTGAACCTCAATTCCCTCATCTGTCAAATGTAAAGAATAAAACTAGTAACATACCCCACAGGCTTGTTGTGAAGATCAGAAAAATTAATGTGTACAAAGCTCTTTGGCAGGTAGGTGGTGTAGTGAATAGAATGCCAGGCCTGGAGTCAGGAAGACCTGAGTTCAAATTCAGCTTCAGACACTTGCTGGTTGTGTGACTCTGGGTAAGTCACTTTACCCTGTTTGCCTCCATTTCCTCATCTATAAAATGGGCAGGAGAAGGAAATGGCAAACCGCTACAGGATCTCTGCCAAGAAAAATCCAAATGGGATCGCTGAGAGTCAGACACAACTAAAACGACTGAACCACAACAATACAAAACTCTTTGCAAACTGATGAATGCTATATAAATATATGTTGTCGTTATTATGTCTTATAGGCAATTGGGAATTTGGGTTTAGAACTTGGGAGAGAGCCACGGGTGGGAAACTCACCTACTCTAACAGAAAGAAAATGAAACCAGTCCTTTCAGCTAATGGCAAAGCTAAGGGTTTGGGAATGTCAATGGGTTTCCATTTTCCAAGACCTCCTTGCTTGTCCCTTTCATCACCTCCCATTCTCTCTAGCTGAAATCATGGGATCTCAAAGTTGGAAGGAACCTTGGATACCAACCAGTCCAATCCTACTTCCACAAGAATTTCTCTTCCGATATAGACCTTCACTTAAAGCCCTCTGGGGAGATCGAGTGAGATACTATTTGCCAAGTTCTTGGCCTGGCACAGAGTAGGCACTATTTCCTTCTCTCCCAAACTCTCACCTTTGGACCACTCATCCATTCTCAATGTGCCACTTCATAACTTTGCCCCTTTTAAGCAGAATGAATCCATTCTTCCACTGGGACCAAGACTTGATCTCTGATTTCAACGGTACGGAGAATGCCCACTGAGGACGCTCTCTCGGCCAGTGAAGATAGGCACCTGCTCTAGACCATCTAACCTTAGTTGCTTGTTTTTTTGGAGAGGACAAATGGAGTTATACAGCCAGTCTGGGTCAGAGTTGAGATTTGAACCCAGGTCCTCCTGTCTCTTTGGCCAGTTCTCTCTTCTCTACATCATGTTGCCTCTCATGATTGAAACTTAAAGGGAATCAGTCACTCAAAGAGTGGTAGCTACCAGGTACCTACACTGTGCTGGGCCTCATAAAGGAGACTTGGCGGGACAGCTAGGTAGTTCTCTAGAGAGAGCTAGGCCTGGAGTCAGGAGGTCCTGGGTTCAAATGTGGCCTCAGACACTTCCTAACCAGGTGACCCTGAGCAAGTCACATAACCCCAACTGCCTAGCCCTTACCATTCTTCTGCCTTTCATTCAATATTTAGTATTAATCCCAAGGTAGAAGATAAGGGTTTTTAAATTTTAAAAAAGGGTATCTAAAGAGGAACAAAGAGGATGGAGACACTTTCCTGCCCTTCTTGTTTCTGATCCATCCTGGAAATGGGGGGCTGGATTGGGCAGGTTCTGCCAGTCCAAGCCAGAGCCAAGCTGAACAAACCGTTGATGGTGGAAGGTGCCAGCTTTCACCTCAGCAAAGCCAGGGGGCAGGAGGCAAGCCTCCTCCCTTTCACCTTGCTGGCTGGCCTTGCCATTTAAAGCCAATTGGAAGGAACTAGAGTTTGGCAATAAGAAGCCTCTGGTTTTGCTCCCCCCTCCTACTTAATTATTACCTAAATAAATACTGCAGTCACAGAATAATCTTGGCAGTCCCCAGGCACCAATAGCCTAATTATACTTGTTCACTACAGTGGCTGCCTGTGGGCCTTCATGTTAAATGGATTTCTTCCTCATAAGCCAGATGCCAAAAACACACACACAAGTCCTTTTGCAGGGCGGGGCGCTGGGGAAGCAAGTCATCTGGAACAATGTAAAGGAATGGTGGGAAGGGGCTGTTAGAATGAAGTTTAAGACCCTGGACAAGTCACTGAACCCCCACTGCCTCGCCCTTACCGCTCTTCTGCCTTGGAACCAATACACAGTATTGATTCTAAGACAGAAGGGAAGGGGTTAAAAAAAATGAATGAAGTTTAAGCTGGGGGAAAGAGCCGTCTGCTCTGGGGGACGACTGTCCTAAGAAGGCTAGAAAGTGATTGCGGATCTGAGGAACACAAATTGGGTGACAGAATGGACCTTCAAGGTCATCTAGTCCAATCCTTCCATTTTACACTGGAGGAAACTGAGGCACAGAGAGATTAGCCCAAGTCATCCAGGCAGTAAAAGGCAAAAGCGGGAATTGCACCAGGACGCTGTGAGCCAGATTCTACACTCCTCCAAGGTGGAACATCCTCCTTCTGTCCCCTCAGCCCCTCTGTGACTTTAGGGACTTCCCAGCATCTCTTGGGACTTTGGTTTCCTCAGCTTGAAAGCGATGGGAGAGAATGTGATGACCTCCAAGGTCTCTCCACCTCTAAATCGGATTATTATGAGACAAACCACGGAGATACATAAACACGCACACACACCCTCTTACCCAGATGCATAACCACACTTACACACGAGCATAATAAATGGATCTTTGATGGATCCGAGAAGGCCAGGCTGTCCCTCTGGGGCCCAGAAGAATGTCTAATCCTCTTTTCCACATGACAGCCCTTTAAATACTTAAAGACAACTAGCAGAATACAGTGGAAAGCACGCGGAATTGGGTATCAGACATGGCAACATGACCAGCTTTTCTTCCATCGTCCGCTGGGTCATCTGCAATTTCAGTTCATCAGCCACGGTCATGTTCCACATCTTTCCCCCACTGTATAAATTCCAGCTGGCTCCCTATTGCCTTGAAGAGAAAGCATTAAACCCTCTGTCTGGCTTGGGAAGCCTTTATTCACAACGTGGTCCCCATTCCAGCTTTCCACCTTGGTCATTCTAATCTCCTTCCTCTCCAGACTTCCTCCACCATCCTGAAGCTTCACTTTATCCCTGGAATTCAGACTCAAGTTACTGTTAGGATCCAATGAGAAAGTATTTGTAAAGTGTTTGGCACATAGTAAGCCTTACCCTCCCCCCCCCCCCCCCACAACCCTTACCTTCTATCTTAGTGTGACTTGCCCAGGGTCACTCAGCTAGGAGATGTCTGAGGCCAGACTTGAACCCAGGACCTCCCAACTCCAAGCCTATTGTTCTATCTGCTGGGCTACCTAGCTGCCCCTCACAGTCAGCCTTCATTAATACTTATTGACTGTCCAATTCTCCTTTCTGCACTCTAAAGTCCAGCCTTCTCTCTGTTTGTCACATAGAGAATTCTGTTTCCCATCTCCATGCCTTTGCATGAGCTGTGCCCTTTCATTCCTACCTTCAAGATCTTCTACACAAAGATACCTTTCATTTTAGTGATTTTGAATTGGTTTTGCCTCTATTTACTCAGCATTTACTTACATTAGTTCATGTTGTTTCTCCTCATAAGCTCCTTGACAGTACAGACTGGTTGGTTCATTGTTTGTCACTGTATCCTCAGCACCAAGCATAGTACTTATTAATATATCAATAAACATTTATTTTAATTATTTTAATTAACATCATTATTTTAATTATTAAAAATAATTTAGTTTATTTGGGATAACTTTAATAAAATTAAAAGAATTAGAATAAACTTAATAAATGTAAAAAAATTTATTTAAAATAAATTTAATTATTTAAATTAACAAATTATTTTTTATTATTTGAGTTCTGTTCCACAAAATGATTAATATGGAAAAATGTTTTCCATTATTGCACATATAAAATCAATATCAGTTTTCCTGCCATCTCAGGAAATGGGGAAGGGAGGAAAGCAGGGGAGAATTTGGCTCAAAATTTAAAAAAAAAGATTAAAAATTGTTTTTACACTTAATTGAGGAAAAAATATTAATTAAAATAATATTAATTAAGCATTTGAATTAATAAAGAAACATAAATAAATATATTACCTAAGTACCTAATAAATGTTTGCTGGCTGCCTGGATGTTCGATTGATACTGCCTGTGAGACTCTGGATAAATCATTTAACTTCACTGGGCCCCCAATTTACTCATCTGTACAAACAAGGCATTAGCTGCTACTAACTTCATTAGGACTGGCTGCAAGATGAAAGGACCAGTTTTGAGCTGTGAAATGTTTCTTGTTGCCCTTGGGAAGACAACTCCAGGAACCCCTTTATCCATCTCCCCAGGAACAACATGCTATCCAGCCTTCCACTGAGCAGCCACTGTACATGACAGCAAGAATAATGATAAGAATGGAGAGGTATGGTTCCTTCAAGAGATGAACTCAAAGGCCAAAGGACCAGGATCTCGTGTTTAGAGTGCCAACTGTTAAATGAACTCCCATCTAAAAACTCCAGGACTCTCTGGGGCAGCTAAGTGACTCGGTAGAAAGAGAGGGGCAGGCAAGGAGTTGGGAGGACCGGGGTTCAAATCTGACCTCAGAAACTTCCTCTCTGTGTGACCCTGGGCAAGTCACGTAACCCCAACTGCCTAGCTCTTTGTGCTCTTCTACCTTGGAACTAATAGTAGCAATTCTAAAAACAAAAGGTAAGGGTTTTTTTTCTCAAAATAAACCAAAATCCTGTGATTCTTAGCATCTTCTGCACCTTCAGACCACCTCCCAGATCCATTCCTCCATTGCTGTTACCACACAAGTCCAAAGATGGCTGCCAAAGACTAAAATCTATTTTGTATTTTAATTTGTTTTCTGAGTTCACCATGGCTGAAGACTTCTCTACCTAGTGGCCAACCAAGAAGGGTTGCGCCTCTTGGTACTTGTTAGGATGGTCCTTGGTTTGTCTATCACGCTTGAAATTAGTCTAACTGGGTAGGAAATGCCAGTTTGCACAGCTCTAACGCTGCCTTCAAGAATCTTCTTGCTCTGGAGAGGATACATGAACAGATATAACAGATGACTACACAATGGCCATCACACATCTGTGGGAGACGTCAGAAGCAGAGGTAAGACTGGCTTCTCCTAAAGGTCTCCCACCCTAAAGACAAGAGAAAAACAAGGGAGAAGTAGTGAATCATGGAATTCTAAAGTCAGAAGGCACCTCGGAGTCTGCAGACCTTCAAGAAGTCTATGGATTGATTTCAGAGGTCTCTGAACTTGGGTGGGAAAAAAAATTCTACCTTTATTGCCTCTTCCTTAAACACAGCATTTTATTCACCAAATAAAGTGTTTAATTAATGTTTATTGACTGACTGAATTATTTCAACACCTGATTCTGAGAAGGGGGTCTATTGGCTTTACCAGACTGATGCCAACAGGGTCCAGGACACAAGAGGGAGGAAGAAGAGTGACCTGGTCCAACTCATACCTGAACAGGCTTCCTTTTACAGTATAACTGACAAGTGGCTCTCCAGCCCTGCTTGAAGACCTCCAATGAAAAGGAAGCCATCACCCTTCTGGGCTGTTCATACTTGAAGTGGACTCTGCTACCAACACCCATTGCTCTTGGTTCTGGTCTCTGGGAACCAATCAAAGCAAGGCAAATTCCTCCTCTTCCTCCTCTCCTTCCCCTCTTCCTCCCTCCTCCCTTCCTTCTTCCTCCTCTCATTCAGGAAAACCCTTCAAATACTTGAAGATAAGAGGGGAAGAAGGTGAGATGGATGGAACACAAGCAATTTTCTCTACTCATTTTTTTCCCATTCAGCTCCAGCTCCAAGTGGACGGCAAATACATTCAGTCAAGGCACTGGAAGGAGGGAAGAATGAGGAGGAAAGAGGGATAGGTGGATCTTTCAACCAGTTCAGCAAGCCATCGGTCCTGAGAACAAGCCATTCTTTTCAGATCTCCTTGGTTGGAACTCCAAGAATGGAGATGATATCTCTGTCTCCAGCCATATCCATACACATATCTATTTCTACATCTACATCTATCTAAAAGTACATATAGGTAGATATACAAATTTCTATAGGTATAGAAATATATAGGTATAGATTAGATATAGATACAGTTAGCTAGGTGGTACCATAGTGCACAGAGTGCTGGGCCTGCAGTCAGGAAGACTCATATTCATGATTTCAAATCTAGTCTCAGACACTTTACTGTGTGACCTTGGGCAAGTCACTTAACCATGCTTGCCTCAGTTTCCTTACTCACAAAATGAACTAGAGAAGGAAATGGCAAACCACTCCAATATCTTAGCCAAGAAAATCACAAATGGAGTCATGAAGAGTAAGACACCACTGGGGGAAGCTGGGTAGCTCAGTGGATTGAAAGCCAAGCCTAGAGATGGGAGGTCCTGGGTTCAAATCTGCCCTCAGACACTTCCCAGCTGTGTGACCCTGGGCAAGTCACTTGACCTCCATTGCCTACCCTTACCACTCTTCTGCCTTGGAGCCAATACACAATACATAATACACCTTCTGGTGAGGGTTTAAAAAAAAAAAAAGAATAAGACACCACTGAAAGTGACTGAACAACAACATATTTATTTGACATCCCTTTCTAATATGGCAAGGATCTATGAAAGGCTTTAACTTTCCATTTGGGAAGGTGAGATCTAAGGGAAAGGCAGCCCTGCAGCAAAAACCCCTGTGCCATGCATGTTCTAACTCTTTGGGTCAAAATAATTATAATTATAATATTTACATAACATTTAATGTTCACAAAGCCCTTAATAAAGTAACATTTAGGCAAGTATTCATCTGAGAATTAATATAGCATATATTATATCATAATCAGCATAGTTATATCATAATATGTCATATATTATCTCCTTTTTTGCTGTCACTAATTTTTATTTTCCCAATTACATGTAATAACAATTTTCAACATACTTTTCCCAAAATTCTAAGATCCAAATTATCTCCCTCCCCCCCCCCCCCCCCACTCCCTGAGATAGTGAGTTGTACATGTATGATTGTGCAGAACTATTTCCATTTTGGTCACTGTTATGAGAGGATGCCCACATAAAACCAGAACCCAGATACGATCTCACTTGCTCTAGAGACATGTCCTTTGGGGTGTGACTCTCAGGGACGGACCACACTGAACCATCTACAGTCTTACTCTTGGACTTTTATGTCCAAGGGCGGACATTTGCCAAGTGACTGTCCTGGCTAGGAAGTGTCTGAGGCCAGATTTGAACCCAGGACCTCCTGTCTCTAGGTCTGGCTCTCCATCCACTGAGCCGTCTAGCTGCCCCTTAGTTCATTGGACAGATGAGGAAAGTGAGGCAAACAGAGGGAAATGACTTGCCCAAAGTCACGAAGCTGATAAGCGTCCGAGGCCAGAATGGAACTCGGGAAGACGAGTCTTCCTGACTCCAGGCGTGGCGCTGTGCCTTCCAGGTGCAGCGGAGACTTTGCCGCTCGGGCCGGCGTTGGCCCCGTCCGTCCCTCCTCCGCTCTCCCAGAAGGACGGGGCGGCCCATCTGCAGCATTAGCCACGGAGCCATGGAGAGCTGCCCATGATGGGTGCCTCCCTGCCCGCCTCTGTTGACTCTCCAGCATGTGAGCTTGTTTGCTCTCCCCGTGAGAGCCACACTCGCTGCCTGTCTCCCAGCAACGCTATCTGCACGAGGGAGGGGGTGTCACACCGGGGAGGGGACGAGGTCCTCACGTCACCCAGGGCAAGTGCAGGCTGTAAGGAAGGGCCCCCCGCTGACTCGGGGGCACCTCTGACAAGGAGATAAGCTGGCACGCTAGGAAGGGGGGAAGGGAGGGAGGGAGGGAAGAGCAGAAGCTCCCACAAACGGACTTCGCTTGTCAGGCTTGGAGAGGAGCCGGTCAAGACTCTGGGTGTCATGCCATGGAAGCGATGGTGGTTTGGGAGTCCGAGGACCTGGGTTCAAGTCCTGCCACCTAGCTGACCTCAAAGGGCCCTTCCTGCTCTAACCCTGGGACCCAGGAGGGAGGAGATGAGGGCTAGGCAGCAAGAGGGCCCCAGGGCAGGCTCTGGCTCCTCTGTTCTCCCGGGATGGCAGATGTCCAGTCCCAGCTGGAGGCAGTGGCTGGTGGGAGGGCTGGGCTGGATGACCACTGGGGGGTCCTGGATAGGGCTATGGCCTAACCTTTCACTGGATGAAGATGGCCTCTGTACCAAGGCCCTGGACCACCATGTGACTGAGGAAAGGACTCTGGCTTAGAGTCCCAAGCATAAATCTGGCTGCAAACACTCACTGGCTGTGTGACCCTGGGCAAGTCATTTCACCCCACCTGCCTCAATTTCCTCATAGGTCAAAGGAGCTAGAGAAGGAAATGACACCTGTGTCTTAGCTGTGTGATCCTGGGCAAGTCATTTCACCCTGCCTGCCTCAGTTTCCTCATAGGTCAAAGGAGCTGGAGAAGGAAATGGTAAACTACTCCAGTATCTTTGCTAGGGAAATTCCAAATGAGATCACGGAGAGTCAGACATGACTAGAATGACAGAGTGACAAGACAAATGGTAGAGGGAGGGGGAGGCCTAGATGGCCTCCAAGGTCCCAGCTTTAAATCTATGACCCTATTAACCTAGAATCGCCTATCAGTGGAGCAGGGAGACAACCCTCTGAAATGACCCACTTTTCCTTTACACTCCTCAGACTCATCATCCAGACCAGAAGCTTCTGTTCTCATTCCAGATCTGCCAGTCGCCCTCCAGGCAAGGCCCTTCTCTTCCCTGGGCCTCAGCCTCCTTCTCCATCCTCAAGTCACTTTCTACCTATCCGGCTGCTTCCTGAATATACTTCTTTGTGTACATGCCCTCCCTGAATGAAAAGGCCTCGAGGTCAGGAACTGTTGAGGAATTGTCTTTGTGTCCCCAGCACAGTGTCTGGGGCAGAAGAGTTATTTCATAAATACTCGTGGATTGATTGTCCAATGAGAGGACTGAACCCAAGGATCCCAGACGGCAAGATTTGGGAGGCACCTGAAAGATGATTTAGTTCAATCCTCCTATTTTACAGAGGAGAAAACTGAGCCCTAGAGGAGTGCCTC
>NC_058133.1:491713905-491739884 GCF_016433145.1 Gracilinanus agilis | reverse complement strand
AGGAAGGAAGGCTTCTGAAAGAGAGAGAGGAAGAAAGGGAGAGAGGAAAGAAGGAAGGAAGGAAGGAAGGAAGGAAGGAAGGAAGGAAGGAAGGGAAGGAGGGAGGGAGAGAGAGAACAAGCATTTATTGAAAATGGATTGACTGATCCCCAGAAAAAGGTACAGAAAGTTCCTCTTCTTGTCCAACTAAAAGCCCTCCTGCTGCCTCTCAGTTCCATGTCCTCTGCCTGCCCCTCCCCAGAGTCCCCGCTCCACTGACCCATTCCATGTCAAGCAAGGAATCCAGGTAGGAATGGTGCTTCATATCAGGCACACCGTAACAGCTTCAAAGATCTTAGAATGTCAAAGTTAGACTTGAGAGTCAGAGATCCAGGCTCAGAAGAACCCCAAAAGCCATTTAATCCAACTCTTCATTTTACTGAAGAGAATAGGCCCTGAAAGAGAATGGCTCATGAGGTCACAGGCCAACCTAAACTGGCCCAGCTAGAACCAGCCCCCTGCAGACTCCAAATCTTTGGTAGCCTCCCCCAGAAGCCTTCTCTGACCACTCACGTCCATACTTCCTCACCTGATATTCTACAATACTTAAACCTGCCACCAAATCTAGAGCTTAATTAATTTCAGATTATATTTGACGGCTTATTGTCTCTTCTGTCAAACTATCTGAATGCTATTGATGATCTTACATCTTTTATACTCCTGGTCATTTTCTAATAACCACTGTTCCCTTGTAGCAAAGGGTTAAGTAAAATATCAGTCTCTGACAGCACACACAACATTCTGTCCCAGTAGCCCCCCACCTCTCTATAAAGTATGTGGAAGAAACAATAAGGAAGCAATTGGATCTGCTTTACCTAGGAGGGCAGTATGCTTTATCATTATTCTCCCTATTCCCCATCTGCCCTCACTCCTTGGAAAAGAATTGCTCTACCATTTTTGACCTGCATAGCCTTGACCAAGTAAGTCACTTACAATCTCTGGGCCTCAGTTTCCCAATCTGAAAAATGAGGGAGTCTGACTAGATGGCCTCTGAGATCCTTTCCGATTCTCATCTTCTATCAGAATGTTTTCTTACTTTTCCAGTGAAAAATAAGACATGATCACCACACAGATGCTTCACTCTTGCCCTAAGACTAGAGATAAAACGGGATCAGAATCTTTCTCTCATTTCCTCTTGTCCCTGATCCTCACTACTGCCACGGCACCTGGTGTCCACCATCCTGTTATGGAAATGATTTCATATAACATTGTATTTCCAGACTCCAGGACTTTGCATTGGTTGTTTCTCGCAACCACATGCACTCCCATCTCAGCTCTGATTCTCAGAGACATGGTTTCCTTCAGAGATGAGTTTTAGTTCCATCTTCTATAACCCTTCCTGATCCCCACAGCTGTTAGGGCCTCCTTGTGAAAGAAAGTCGGTGGGACAAAGTCGGAAGAAAGCTGGCCTTGGAGCCAAGAGAAACTGAATTTGAGTCTTGTCTCTGACATATACTGGCTGTGGTGTCCTGGGCAACTCATTTAACATCTCAGTGCTCTAGACAACTCTGTAAGGTTCTAAGTGACAGAGAAGATGCCCACCTGCACTGATGCCTAGGAAGGAGTTCCCATTTCCAGTAGGATCAGAGATCTTGTTTTATTCTTATCATATATAGGTAATATATATAATATATGTATTTCAGTGTGTATATTTAAATCTGTCTCTGTCTCTCTCTCCCTCTCTCTGTCCTGTTTCTCTCTTTCTCTCTGTCTCTCTTTGTCTTTCTCTGCCTCTCTCTCTCCCTCTCCCTCCTTTCTGTCTCTCTCTGTCTCTCTCTGTCTCTCTCTGTCTCTCTCTGTCTCTCTCTCTCTCTCTCTCTCTCTCTCTCTCTCTCTCTCTCTCTCTCTCTCTGTCTCTCTCTCTCCCTCTCTTCCTCTTCTCTGTTTCTTCATGTCTGTCTCTCTCTCTGTTTCCCTCCATCTCTCTCAGTGAGGAAACAGAAACTCCTCAAGGACAAGAATGACTTCATTTTTGTCTTTGTATCTCCAGGGTCCATGGCATGTGGTTAATAAATGCTTGTTGATTAATTCCTGGGAGATAACAGTGGCTGTTGGCATGGGATTTCATGGGTCTGAGGTAGTATGTCATAGTGGTTAGAGCACTGAACTTGGAGTCAGGAACACCTGGGTTCAAATCCCTGACCATGAACAAGTCACAACTTGTTGGAGTCCCATTTTCCTCCTAGGTAGATTAGACTAGATGACAGGCAAGGCCCCTTCCAGCTCTAAGTCTCTGATCCGAGAGTCTCAGTGCTACCTCTTACTCCCTTGTTGAACCTGGGCTTCCCTCACTTGTAAGATGAGATGGTTGGATTAGCCAACTTCTAAGATACCTTTTAAAAAAGTAGCCCTTACCTTCTGGCTCAGTATCAATTCTTTTTTTTTTTTTTATTTTAAACCCTTAATTTCTGTGTATTGACTTATAGGTGGAAGAGTGGTCAGGGTAGGCAATGGGGGTCAAGTGACTTGCCCAGGGTCACCCAGCTGGGAAGTGTCTGAGGCTGGATTTGAACCTAGGACCTTCAGTCTCTAGGCCTGGCTCTCAATCCACTGAGCTACCCAGCTGCCCCCCTCAGTATCAATTCTAAGACAGAAGAGTGGCAAGGAATAGGCAAGCGGGGTTCGGTAACTTGCCCAGCAAGTAGCTGAGGTCAGATCCGAACCTAGGTCCTCCCCTCTCCAGGCCTGCCTCTCAATCCACTAAGCCATCTAGCTGCCTCCAAAAGTCAGGTATATTAAGGGGAAATGGTAGGATCACCCTTACTGTCTCTTTTAGTATCAGTTCTAAGACAGAAGAGTGGCAAGGTCTAGGCAAGTGGGATGAAGTGACTTGCCCAGGGTCACACAGCTAAGACGTGAGGCCAGATTTGAACCCAGGTCCTTCCAACTCCAGGTCTGGCACTCTATCCATTGTGTCACCTACCTGCCCCTCTAAGGTGCCTTCTTGCTTAAATCTTGTCAACCTAAACCACTGCCACCATCAACTTAGCTATCAATAAGTTGGGTGTGGGGTGACTTTTTTTTTTTTAATAAGATACTGAGAAAAAAAAGATACAGTGGAGGAAACCATTCACTGTCAACACTTCCCAGCCATGGTGCCATGCCAGAAGGGAAATTGGAAGTCCATCTCTCATTCTCTGGTGTTTCCACATCTCTCTGTCTCTCCATCTTTCTCTGCTCCCTTTTTCTTCTCTCTCCTCTGTGTACCTCCTCTCTCTCTCTCTCTTTCTCTCTTTCTCTCTCTCTCTCCCTCCTTCGATTCCTCCCTCCCTCTCTCTCCTTCTACCCCCCCCCTCACACACACACACACACACACACACACACACACACACACAGAGTCTGCTCTCACTAGGGCTGTCAATTATCAGAGATACCATATGTGGTCCCCTTGTTTGACGCATGAATAAACCAGGGGCTCCATTCCCCACTGAGGGGTGGTCAGGCATTGCCTGTCCCCTCTTGAACACAGCAGAGCTCTCGGGGTGGGAGCAGGGATGCGGGGAGGCCCAGGATTTTCCTCCCTAAAGCTTCATGGTTCCGAGACCCTCATTGCCCCACGTCACTTTCATCATTACACCTCACTGGCTCCTCTCGCTTGCTCTAATTCAAGTGAAAGTCAGTGGGCCTCAGTACCTGGCAGGCAGGCCTAGAGAAGGGAAGGCCCTTAGGTGGGCTGTTCCTTTTGAGGCCTGACCGCCAGGAGGATTAGTCTGGGAACAAAATAATGAGAACACGGCACAGAGCATGGAAAAGCCTGGCAAAGATGGGCAGGATCAGAGCTGTAGGTTGGAAACCAGCTTGGCCACCTACTCATTCATTGGGCCAATTATTCTACCTTGAGGACCTCCTCACCTGTCAAATGAGAGGGTTGTCCCAGATCTCTCTCTCTCTCTCTTTCTCTCTCTCTCTCTCTCTCTCTCTCTCACACACACACACACACACACACACACACACACACACACACACACCACAAGTCTGTAAGCTACTTAAACCCTCTGACCTGAGTGCTAAGACGAGGGGCTGGATAGTCAAGCCTTGGAGATCTCCAGCAACCCTACCTCTATGCTCCAGATGAGCTGCTTTCCATGTGGGTGAACCCTCACTCCACAGCCCTCGGGGACCCACCTCCTCCCAGGTAGCACCAGCATATGGTCGGACAGCATATGGCAGGGTCGACCTGGCTGGTCTTAAGCTCCATCCGCTTCTCTTCTGAGCTTGCTTCCCTGTGGTCCCAGGCAGCTGCTATTCTCCATTGTCCCTCGCCTCCTTCCAAGCTGGGCCTGCTGCCCATTCTCAGCTACAGAGGCAGCTGGGCTCTGGAAGAAAGGATGCTGGATATGGAGTCCAGGAGACCAGGAATCTAGGCCTGGCTGCTACTGACTAGCCGTGTGAGCTCGCTTTTCTCATCTCTAAAATGGAAACAAAAATATTTCCCCAACCTGACTCATAAGAGGTTGTATGGATCCAAAGAAAAAATGAACGTGAAATGCTTTGGAAGCTGCTAATCACTGAATCAATGCCGGGTAACATAAAGAGGAGAAAAAAAAATTCTGCCTTTGTCTCTCTAGTCCACAGCATTGTGTCCAGTATACATGGGAGGCGCTTAATAAATGCCTGGTGAATGGAGGATGTGGAATTGAGGGATCTAAGTTTGTTTGTTTGTTTGTTTTTTAAACCCTTTCCTTTTGTCTTAGAATTGGTACTGAATGTTGGTTCCAAGGCAGAAGAGTGCCAGGAAAATTGGAGTTAAGTGACTTGCCCAAAGTCACAAAGCTAGGAAGCGTCTGAGGTCAAATTTGAACCCAGGGCCTCCTGACTCCAGGTCTAGTGCTTTAACTATTGTGCCACTTAGCTGCTCCTAATTTAAGTTTTAGATAGTTGTCTGGGGCCCTAAATGGTTAATTGATTTGTCCAGAGTCACACAGCCTGAGTATCAGAAGCATGACCTGAGTTCAAGACTCCTCCTCAATTCCAGAGTCAGTCCAACCTTCATCTATTATGCCTGACTGCCTCTTTGCCTCCCTTCTGTAGAGACCAGCCTGTTGAACGGAGCTGAATCTAAGGCCATTTTGTATCACACCCAACCCAGTTCCTTGTTGAGCTCCACATTGTCCTGGGCACCTCCCCAAACGCTGGCGAGCTCCCAGCACATTGCTGGGACGACACAGCAGGCATCCACAGGAGGCTTTCGTTCTCTGAGCCTTCCCCATCATCTCTGTGTGTGCTCCGGCCAGCTTGAGCCATCTGAAGCTTCCCTTGACCCCAGACATATGCCTCAGCTCAGCTCCCGGTGATGGGTCATTCATCCCCTTGTCCTTGCCAACAGCACACACCAGCTTCCTCGATACCGAAGCCCCAGCCAGGGCTGAGACTCTGGGCATAGGCAAGCCAGCTCTGGAACCAAGACTAAGTGGATGGAATAGGTGGAAGGGGAAACAGCAAGAATCGATGGGGCCATTGTAATCAGGATAAGAATCCCTCCAATCTTCCGGCCCTTCCTCCCCTTCTGCTTTTACAAAGTCCATTCCCAGCTTCATGTAATGGTCTCTGCCCTGTAAGGGGAGCCCAGGGCTCTGGCCAGCTGCTGGCATGAGCTCTTTAAGGTCTGCCAAATGCCTGACACTCTTGGCTTGACTGGATCCTAGCAACAACCCTAGAAGCAGTGTTGACATTATCCCTATTTTAGAGGTGAGGAAACTGAGGCCCGGGGAGGGAAAATAACTTGCCAGGATCATAATCTGGCATTCCTTTTCTGGGTCCAGTGCTTGGTTCACTACTCCACACTGAGCAGGGCACCACACGACCTCCATCAGAGGTAGCTCAGTAGGGTGTGTGGAGAACATTGCCATGGGGACACAAGAGAGGCACAGTGGTGACTGCTAAAGTTTAGAATCAAATCCAGATTCTGCCACTTCCAACTTGGTGACCTGGGGCAAGTCACTGACCATTCTATGCCTCAGTTTCCTCATCTGTAAAATGAAGGGATTAGACTATTTGGCTTCTGAGGTCCCTTCCAGCTTGAGATTATAAAGCGCTTTGTCTCCATTGGCCTCAGTTTCCTCATCTGTAAAATGAAGGGGGGTTGAGCTATTTAGCCACTGAGGTCCCTTCTAGCTTGAGATCTATGATTCTATAAAGTATTTAGCCTCCATGGGCCTCAGTTTCCTCATCTGTAATATGAAGTGGTTGGACTATTTGGCCTTGGAGTTATGAAGCCTTTCTCAATCCTTCTAAATCTTAGTGCCTTCCCTTTGTGTTTATTATTTCCTCTTTAACCTGTGTCTCCCTCACTAGAACTTAAGCTCCTTGAGGGCAAGGATTATCTTCTGCCTCTTTTTGTAACCCCAGAATTTAACCCAGTGCTTGGCACATAGCAGAGCTTAAATGTTTATGGAATTGGATTGAAAGTCCCAATAAAGCTCTTAGACTCAGTTTCCTCCTCTATGTCAAGGGAAGATTGGACTGGATGGCCTTTGAGGTTCCTTCTAGCTGGAGATGTGATTGTATGATCAGATACCAGAGTTTTCCACATGTGACCTCCTTCATTCCCCCTGAGAACTCAAGGTCTCTAAGGACCATGGCCAGCAGCATTGCATCAGACTTTATAAATCACAAGGCTAAGATCATGGTGTGATGAAGAGAGAACTAAGGCTGGGGTCAGAGGACCTGAACTTGAATACCAGCTCTGCCACCCCTTACCTACGTGATCCTGGGCAAATCACTTAACTTCTGTCTGCCTCAGTTTTCTTAATAGCACCAACAGTAAAGTGGGGATAATAATAATATCTTTCAGGGTTGTTGGAAAGATCAAATGAGATAATATCTGAAAAGTGCTTGGCACATAGTAGGTGCTCAATAAATGCATATTCCCTTCCTTAGTAGGGGGCCAAATGAATAGTAAGCAAACGTAATAAAAGCTTGTTGAATATTGACTGACTAATGGTCTCCCCCAGTGAAATGGAAAGGAGAGAAGTCACACCTTTGCCCAGCCAGAGAAGTCAGGCTATGCCTTGGGGGAAGACACTGGAGCCTGTCCCATCCTCCTCAATGTAGTGCCTCTCCTTCTGGGGGATGCCCCCAGGGGTTGGTGGGGCTTTGGAGCCCAAAGAGATCCTGGTCTGTTTACCCAAAGCACACAGAGGCAACAATGGTCTGAGCTCCTGGATCAGCACTGACGAACCTTTTAGAAATCACATGCCTAAACTACACTTTCAAGCCACCTGTAAGCCCCACCTGCATTGCCCCAGAGAGTGGAGGGAGGAAGTGCTTGCTTTGGGTAGTTGGACAAGAGGGGCAAGACATGAAAAAATTGCCCTCAGGTGCAGTGGAGAGGGGGAACAGAGCAGCCCCCTCCGGCACACCAGGGCACACATGCCATGTCTTCACCAACACAGCCCTAGACATTCTGCCCAGAGCCCTAGTTTATGAGATGAGGGTGGACTCCCTGGGATGGGACAGGCGGATGAGGCAGCCTTGGAGAAAGGTCCTGGCTCTGGGAAGGGAGAGGACATGGCTCTGAGGAGGGGGCTCACGGCCACATTGTGGGGCACAGTTTGAAGCAGTCAGAATAGCATAGGGACTCTGTGACTAGAGAAAAGTCCCTTAGCTTCAGTTTTCTCATCTGTAAAAGGAGGATAATACTGCCCAGGTATGACTTGCTACCTCCTAGGAGTGTCATAAAGATCAAATTAGATCAAGTAAAGAACTCTGCAAACCTTAAAGGACCAGATAAACACCAGCTATTATTATTACTATTATTATTATTATTATTGGTATTGGTATTGTTGTTATTATCTCAAGAGGCTCCCCAGGGTGCTCCAAGAAGACCCAGTCATTTCAGGGGAACACCTCACCCAGACAGAGCCTCCTGTGTCTCTAGTTCTCCTTGAAGACGAGGAACAGCCCTCCCCCTCCCTGCCCCCCAGAAAGCTCCTCGCTAATTATGGGGGCTCCAGCCAACTCCACTCCAGCAGCATGCTCCCTCCCCTGTGCCAGGCACGCCTGGGCTCCCCAATGGAACCTGTTCTTCACAAGGGCCGCCTTAATTGGTCTCCATCTCTGGAGCTGACAAAGTACCTGGAGGGCCCAGCTGTGCCCCTACCAACCCTGGTTCCTCACGAGGGACCAGGCTAAGCTGGACAGGGACAGGAGGAAGAGGAAGGCTGGCTAGGGAGCGTCTGTCCAGGAGGAGGAACCTTCCCCCTCTCCGCCCTCCTCCCCAGACGCTGAAACCAAGTCACTTACCTTCATGGTTGGGGGAGCTGTGAGGGGAGGGGACAGAGGCCGGTCTGGGATGGTCACATCTGGGCTGTTGGCAAGCTCCTGTTTCCTGAAAAGCCAGAGAAGCGCAAGTAGGGTCAAAGGCTGCTTGGTCTAACGCCTCCCTTCCCTCCCTTGGGTAGGGGCGGACAGAAGGACCCGGAGAGGGAGGGGGGCAAGAAAAGGCCATTTGACAGTTCACTGGTTGTGGGAATCTGGGGAGGGGCGCTAGGGTGGGCTGGGAGACATGTCAGAGAACTGGGCTGGCCGCAGGCACTTTGCGCCCCTGTCCAGGGGAGCGGCAGGCGCCATCTGGGAGCCAGTGCCTACCCGCCTAGTGGGCTGCGGATTAAACTGGGCTCAGGTGACTCCCGTGGCCGGGTGCGGGAAGAGAGAGGTGGATAAATAGAGGTTCATTTCCATGGCAACACATTTGCGACAACTTTCCTCCTCCTCCCCGCCCCCAACAACAAACACACATATACACACTCCCCCCTTCCCATCTGGCACTCGCTATTGACCAAAGAGTATTTGTTCATGCACCTCGATGCCCAGATTCAGATAGAATGTGAAGCCTGCCTAATTAGGGTGGGATCGACCCACTCCCGCTGCTGTCACCCAGCAGGACCCTCAGAAAAGCTGACAGGAGGCAGGAGCTGGCCATGGATGGGACCTCCATCACCCAAGGGCTGGGGGAGGAGAGAACCAAGGAACCAGGGCTCTGGGATGGGGTGGGGGAAGGGGGCAGGAGTTGGCACCTGCCATGGAAGAGCCTCTGAAATGCCATGAACATCCCTTCTCTCCCTTCCCAGGGGGACATATTAGAGGCTCATAGAACTAGGGCTGAAAGGTACCTTAAGGGCCATAATGGCCAACTGTCTCATTTCACAGATAGAGAAAGTCAGTGACTTGCCCAAGATCACCCAGGGAGTTTAACCCAGAGGTAGGATCTGAACCCAAGTCTTCTTACTATGATAAGACAATTGCTGAAGAATGTTGCCTACCCTACCAGACACAGTCCAGTGCTGTCTCAATTGGTTTTGCAAAGGGCAGCAGCATAGGACACAGCAGGGAATGACCAAATAATTTAGAGTTACAGAACGTGAGTTAGAATCTTGACTGTATGACCTTGGACAAGTCATTTGCTCTCTCCAGGCTTCAGTTTTACACCTGTAAAACAAGGGGCTTGAGTAAGAGCCAAATGCCCACTAATCTGCATGTTGTCTTCCCCATCAGAACGTGGGTTCTGGCGAGCAGAGTCTGTTCTTGCCTTTCCCACCATTACCAAAACTTAGCCCAGTTGCTGGCTTGTCGTAAATGCCTTATAAATGAGTGCTGAATATTTTAACGTTTCAAAACAACTTAGGAAGGCTTAAGAAATCTGAACAGTGCAAGGACAGCTAAAGATGAAAGCCATCAGCACCTCCTGACAGGTGGGGGAGCTGTTCAGGATTCGGAATAACTCCGGCAGCTCTGGACCAGGCCAGTGTGGGCAGAGGCTCTCCTCAACAATGCATATTTGTTCTCCAGTTTTCATTTTTATTTAATTGTTCAACTGGGGGTGGGGGCAGAAGTAGGAGAGATAATAAACGATTGTAAAAGAAACTGATAAGGGAGCAGCTAGGTGGCTCAGTGGATTGAGAGCCAGGCCTGGAGACAGGAGGTCCTGAGTTCAAATCTGGCCTCAGACACTTCCCAGCTGTGTGACCCTGGGCAAGTCACTTAACCCCCATTCTGCCTTGGAGCCAATACATAGAATTGATTCTAAGACAGAAGGTAAGGGTTAATGAAAAAACAAACCCAGACCTTCACAAGCAGAAGCCATATTCTTGCCTCAGGACTTTCCTAATTAGAAAGCTAAGAGGCAAGAACTGGAGGTTTCCTTCCTCCCCTCTCCCCAAGTGACGGCATCTCCAGTCACCATAATTAAGTCCTTCCTCCTCTCTGTGTAACCGCAGTCTGGGGATGCCTGCCTGTGGGGTGACCAGAACCAGCATCCCATTTGCTACCCCTGTCCAGGGCCCAGATCTCTGAACAAAGCAGGAGCTGGCCAACTCCACCAAAGGGGGAGGTGGTCTCCTGAGCACTGAGGGCCGCTCTCCCAGGGCTCTAAGGCTACTCTGGCCTGAGCGGGCCACCTCCTCTGTCCCCACAGGAAGAGAGGTGACCATCCTCCCCACCCCACTCCCAAGCTGCCAGAAATGCAGATGGCCTAACCATCTGGCTTGCCAGGAAGTCCTCTTCAATCATTCAACCTAAGCCCGTTAGTTCCCCTTTCTCCCTCTGCCTTCCTCTTCCCTTTTCTTCTTCCCTCAACCCTTGAAGGACCACACAACTGCAGATCCAGAAGCCTTGTCCAGCCCCGTCTTTGGCCTGCTACAATATACCTGCCAAGAGGTCGTCCAGCCTCTGCAGAGCCCCCCTCCGACACCAGGATGGAGGATGCTCTGGCCCTCCCCGGGGAAGCCTGGGCCACTTTTCCACGGCTCCAATTATCGAGACTTTTATCGATTTGCCACACTTGAATTCCCACCCATGGCTTGAAATTCTGTCCTCTGGGCCACGTGGAACAAAAGCCCTTCAAAGACGCGGCCCCAGCTCTTGGTCTGCTCTTTCTTTGTCTTTTCTCTTCCAGGCTAAACTCCCCAGTTCCTTCTGCTAGTCCTCCCGTGGCACCATTTCCTCCCATCTGCTAGTATCCTTTCTCCTTATTTACCTTGTGTTTCTTTGACTTTATTCTGCTAGGCTTAGATGTACCTAACTTGTCTCCCCCTTTAAACTAGAAGCTTGAAAGGACAGATCGATTCCCTCTTGGATTTTGAACCCCCATCAGTGTGGGCAGCTACATGGCACAATGGACAGAGTGCCAGGTCTGGAGTCAGAAGGACTCGTTTCCTGAGTTCAGATCTGGCCTGAGACACTACCTAGCTAGGTGACCCTGAGCAAGTCACTTGATCTTGTTAGGCTGTTTCCTCATCTGTAAGATGAGCTGGAGAAGGAAATGGCAAACTGCTTTAGTATCTGGCTATGTGACTCTGGGCAAGTTACTTGACTCTGTTGGCCTCAGTTTCCCTATCTATCAAATAAGCTGGAGAAGGAAAACTCTAGGATCTTTGTCAAGAAAACCCCAAGGGGGCAGCTGGGTGGCTCAGTGAATTGAGAGCCAGGCCTAGAGATGGGAGGTCCTAAGTTCAAATTTGGCCTCAGACACTTCCTATCTGTGTGACCCTGGGCAAGTCACTTGACCCCCATTGCCCACCCTTACCACTCTTCTGCCTTGGAGCCAATACACAGAAGTTAAGGTTTAAAATACACAGAAGTTAAGGTTTAAAATACACAGCTGGGTGATCCTGAGCAAGTCATTTAACCCCCATTGCCTAACCCTTCCTGCTCTTTTGCCATAGTACCCTGCTCTTTTGTACTTAGTATGATTCTAGGACAGAAGATGAGGGTTGCTTATTTTTTTAATGTAAGTTGATCATCCTCTCATCATCCTCATCATCCCCTTCTGGAACATTCTAACTTGTTGATGACCTTCCTAAACTGTGCCTCTCAGAACTGCACGTATGGATCAAAGTGGGGCAATCAACCTCCCTCATTCTGGACACTCTATTGTATAACTGGATAGAAGGATTGGAATCAGAGGGCCTGGGCTGACATCTGCTACTAACAGTGTATCATTGAACAAAATACCATTCATTTATTCATTCAACAAGCATTTCCAAGAACATATGCCAGATGCTGGGAATATAGTACAAAAACAAAAAGAAAACGGTCCCTGTCCTCAGGGAGGTTACATTCTATTAGAGAGGAGGAGAAAACACCCAATATGGACCCAGAGAAGTGAATACAAAATAGATACACAGAAATTTTCCAGGGGAAGAGGACACTAGTACATGGAGGAACTAGGAGAGGCTTCCTGTGGGAGGCAGCCCTTGAGATGAGCTCTGAATACAGCAAGAGATTTAAGTGTAAGGGGGGGGGGCAGCTAGAAGGCTCAGTGGATTGAGAGCTAGGCCAATAGGTAGGAGGTCCTGGGTTCAATCTGGCCTTAGACACTTCCTAGCTGGGTGACCCTGGACAAGTCACTCAACCCCCATTGTCTAGCCCTTAACACTCTTCTACATTGGAACTAATACTCAGTATTGATTCTAAGGAGAAAGAGAGAGAGAGAGAGAGAGAGAGAGAGAGAGAGAGATGAGAGTGGGACAGTAACTTTGTTCAGTGAATAGAGAGTGCCAAGCCTAGAGGTGGGAGGTCCTGGATTCAAATGTGACTGCAGACACTTCCTAGCTGTGTGACCCTGGGCAAGTCACTCAACCCCCACTGCCTAGCCCTTAACACTCTTCTGCCTTGGAACACAATAACAAGGCTAAGACAGAAGGTAAGGATTTACCAAAAAAAAGAGGCAAGAATGATGAGTGAGTACATTCTAGGCAAAGGGAAGGCTTGCCTGTGCTATTCTGGACCTCGATTTCTTCATCTGTAAAATACTCTAGTTGGACTAAATGACCTACAAAGCTCCTTCTTTTTCTAATCTTATCCTCCTGGGACTCATATTTATTTTGAGATTTATGAAAACTCGTAGATCTTTCTTTGAAAATATTGTTGCCCACTTTCACATTAACTGAAGCCAGTCATACTTCCCTCCATCCTTGGCTCCTTGACCCCAATACGGCAGGGTACATTTATCCTTATGATGTCTCATTCCATTAGCCCTGGTCCATCATTCTCAGCATGCCCAAATCCTTGGAGGTCCCAGTTCTGTCACTGAAAGCCCTTCCTACTTTGCAGCCTTCTTCCACCGCTCTCCTTCCAAGGATGCTGAGATCCATCAGTACTGATTTCCGTACTGCCCCCCACACAAACGTCTCCATCTCTGGATTCCACTATTTGCTCGGACTGTCCACCATGCCGGGAATGCTCTCCCTCCTCATCTCTGCCTCCGGGATGCTCTGGCTTCCTTCACGTCTCAGCTCACATCTCACCTTCCTCCTTTCTTTGCCTGTATCTTCTCTCGGAGCTATCCTCAACATATCGGGTCTATACCTTGTTGGCTCCTTGAGACCAGAGACTGTTTTTGACTTTCTTTGTATCCTTAGTGCTTGGCACAGTGCCTGGCACACAGTAGGCACTTAGCAGATGCTGGTTAACTAACTGATTCTCCTCATATAGAAGCCTGATAAAGACACCACAATAGAACAACAACAACAACATAAATTTATATATCGCTTAAAGGATTTCAAAGTGATTTATGGACACCATCCCTTTTGGGAAAAAAAAATCAACGAGATGGGGGAGATGTGATTAGATATAAGTTTGTCTGAAAAAGATCTGGGGGTTTTAATGGGCCACAAGCCCCACAGAAGCCAGCAGTGTGATGTGGCTGCCAAAAAAAAAATGAATGCCTCTAGACAGTGTTAAGAAAGGCATAGCTTCTAGGAAAAAGAAAATGATAGTGCATGTGATACTCTGTTACAGTCAGCCAACATCTGGTCTTCAGTTCTGGCCACCTGGGTTTAGGAAGGACTTTTGGTATGTTGGAGAAGGTCCAGAAGAGGGCAGCCAAAACGGGGAAGGACCTGGAGTCCATGCTATGAGCGGACAGGCTAAAGGAACTGGAGATGCTTAATCTAGGGAAGAATCATCTCAGAAAAGGCATGTTAGCTGGCTTCAAATATTTAAAAGGCCCTTCTTATGGAAAAGAAATTGGGCTTTTCCTTGTCCTTATTGTGGTTTAGGCATGTCTGACTTCATGACCCCATTTGGGGTTTCCTTGGCAAAGATGCTGGAGGGGTTCACCATTTCCTTCTCCAGCTCATTTTATAGATGAAGAAATTGAGGCAAACAAGGTAAAATGACTTATCCAGAGTTACACAGCCAGTAAGTGTCCAAGGCTGGATTTGAACTTGGGTTCTCCTGACTCCAGACCCAGTCCTCTCTCCATTGTGCCAATTACCTGCCCTTTGGAATTTTTCTACTTGTCTCTAAAAGGCAGAACCAGGAGCAGATGAGAATTTAAAAAAAGGCAAACGTAGGTTTGATGTTAAGAAAAACTTCCTAACTTTTAGTGCCCCAAATTGAAGTGGGAAGAGGCTTTTGGCCACAGCTAGGGTAGGGATTTCTTTTTGCGAAGCTACAGCTTTTCTTATAAGGGTTTTGTTTTCTTTTTTTATTATTATGATGGAAGAGAAAGAAAAAAGTATGTTTAATTTTTTATATTCATTAAAAAATGAAACCACAAACGGTTGCCTTGTGAGGTGGCAGCTTCTCTCTTGGGAAGCCTTTAAATAGAGGTTGGATGGACACTGGTCATGTATATCATTTAAAGGATTTTTTTAAAATAAACCCTCACTTTCCATCTTAGAATCAATACTGTGTATTGGTTCCAAGGCAGAAGAGCGGTAAGGGTAGGCAATGGGGGTCAAGTGACTTGTCCAGGATCACACAGCTGGGAAGTGTCTGAGGTCAAATTTGAACCTAGGACCTCCCATCTCTAGGCCTGGCTCTCAATCCACTGAGCTACCCAGCTGCCTCCCACTTAAAGGGTTGCAAAGTGCTTTATGTACAGCATCCTATTTGGGGAAAAAAAGTCCAGAAAATAGGGAGGAAAGAAAAAAAGAAATTAAAAAAAAAAAAAGAAGATGGAGGAGATGTGATTAGATAACAAAAAAAAATCTGGAGGTTTTAGTGGGCCACAAACCCAACAGGAACAAGCAGTGTGATGTGGCTGCCAAAAAAAAAAAGGGAATATATTTTGGATGATGTTAAGAAATAGAGATTCCTTTTCCAATCTTGGTTGAATAAAAAGACAGCTGAGGTCCATCTGGATGATAAAAAACCTTTGATCCTCACTCATAATAACCCACTGCGGTAGGTACAATGAATATCCCCATTTTACAGATGATAAAATGGAATAAAATGGAGAGGTTAAAGTGACTGTGTCACACATCAAGTCTGGGACAGGTCCTGAATTCAAGTCTTCCTGCCTCCCAGGCTAATATTCGAGTTATGTATATGTATGGCCTCTCTCTGGGGCCCTCGGAAAGCAAGCTGAGCAGAACAAGGGGCCCAGATCTTCTTCTGTGGTCAGCATGGAGGGGTTGGAGGGGCTCCCGGAGAGGGAATATGAAACAGGAATTGTACTAAATACTCACACTGAGTGGAGAATTTACATCATCTCCCTCTTGGACTCCTTTCTCTTTTTTTGTCTTTAAACCCTTACCTTCCATCAATACCTTGTATTGATTCCAAGAGAGAAGAGTAGTAAGGGCTAGGCAATGGGGGGTGAAGTGACTTGCCCAGGGTCACCCAGCTAGGAAGTGTCTGAGGCCAGATTTGAACCCAGGACCTCCCATCTCTAAGCCTGGCTCTCAAGCCACTGAGCTGCCCACAGCGCTGCTTTCTCCTCTTCCTTCCGGTGCCCTTTGTCTCTCCCTTGCAATTCTCAGAGTCCCTTGAAGTGGGACTCCCCAAGCTCAGAGCAGCCATAATGCCTCCCATTTCCATTAGACTGTAAGCTCCTTGAGGGAAGGGACTGCCTCCTGCTTCTTTCTATATCCCCAGTGCATAGCACAGTGCCTGGCACGTAGTAGATACTCAATAACTATATACTGGCTGATGGGTTTGACTGGCTTCTCCCCAGAGAAGTGGTGGGCTAGGGAGGCAGAATGACGCCTGCATTTTCAGATCTAGCTAACAAACTGATCTGCTTTGTCGGCAGTACTTATTTGTCACGAGGGAGACTTTTTTCGGGGGAGGGGGCTGTGGGGAAGTAGTAACGGTAATGGAAGAAAAGGAAGAGCAGAGAGAATCGATCATTGTTTTCTTAAAGAAGGGGATTCGGAGCCTTCAGATGAAAGCCCAGAAAAACAGAAAGATGAATCCGCCATCTTCTCCCACCAAACCCCAAACAAGACCCTACAGGGTGACTTCCCAGAAAGGCTAAGATCACCCCGTCCTTCCCCAGAGATGACGCCAAGGGAGAATTTTACACAACAGACAACGTTCCAGGAACACGCAGCCCAGGGGTGCTGACTTGCTTAAACAGACTGCCAGGCTCCTCCTAGACGGCTGCTTCAAACCCCCACCCAGGACACAGAGAGGCCCATCCGCCCTCCGGGCAACGTGTCCGCCTTCTCCTTTAAGCTGCGGCCAAAACCTCGCTGGACGCCTAACGCCGAGCGGCTCTTGGCTCCCTCTGCCCCCACAGGGTGCTGTCTCACTTCCAGCCCGTGTGCCCCTGCTGCTGCCTCTGTCTCGTGTCCTTGCAGACAGCAAGCTCTTGGTTTCCATGGCAGCCCCCCTAGCAGCTGAGATAATGGGCCCAGACTGACCGGCTGGCCATCAGGGAGAAAGCGTGAAAGGAACAAGAATTCTGAGACAGGAAGTTCCTCAGATAACGGCAAAAGAACCATCTCTTGCAGCTTTTATACCTGGGTGGAATCAACCCTTTCTGTGAGCCCATCAATTATAGGAGCTAACATTTATTGACTCTGGTGCCCAAGGCCTGGGTTCAAATCCCACCTTGGCCACTTCCTTCCCAAGTGACTTTGGGCAAGTCACCTACTAACACTTCTGAGCTTTAGTTTCCTCACCTGCAAAATAAGAGGCAGGGGTTGGCCTCAATGATCCCAAAGGTTCCTTCCAGGCTTAAAACAAAGTCCCTTCCAGCCTGGAACCTTCCATCACACACGTGCTCTTGATGATACAAGTGTGCAAACATATGAACGAGTGGAGAATAGTGGACTGGAGGAGGCTGAGGAGAAGACGGCCAGAGCCAAAGTATATCGAGAAAGAGATTTTGCATCGGACTAGGATGGAAGGGGCAGAGGAGAGATGTGTGTGTGGAGGTGGGGGGCATCCTCCCTTGGGGGCCTTTGAAAGACAGCCGGGATTGGCTTCTCCTGAATTCAGGGCTATAAAAGGTACACCAGGCTGGACACAAATCCTCCTCGCTTTTTGTAAACTCTCACCTTCCATCAAAAAGTCACTACTATGTATTGGTTCCAAGTTAGAAGAGCAGTAAGGGCTAGGCACTTGGGGTTCTATGACTTACCCAGGGTCACACAGCTAAGGAAGTATCTGAGGCCAGATTCGAACCCAGGACCTCTCATCTCTAGGCCTGGTTCTCCATCCACTGAGCCACCCAGCTGTCCCAATCCTCCTCCTTTTTCAGAGCAGGAGGCTGAGGCTCAGAGAGACACCATGATTTGTCCATGGTTACACAAAAACTGAATGAAGCCATCTAAGGCCAGTCATCACGATTATCCCAACTCCCAGCCCAGAGCTCTCTGGATCTCCTGTTCCACACGGAGAAAATTCAGGACATCCAGGGAGGGAGGAATCCAGGGAAAGGAACAGCTGTGGATTGATGGGTTTGCTAGAGACAGCGGGAAAATGCAGGAGTACCTGAAGGAGCCATGGAATGGAGGCTGAGAAACAAGGGGCCATGAATGAGCCTGGTGGCTGGGTCCAAGTGGGGTACAGCTGACTGCCAATGAGAAGGTGGGATCAGCAAAGGGGCAATCGCCCTGGAAAGGGATGACCAGGGCTTCCTTTCAGGCCTCCTATAGGAGGGCCAAGGCCTCTTAGGGGCTTTTGCTTCCCACGCATTTAATTCTGTTAGGTAAGTCATTTTCCCTCCCCGAGTCTCAGTTTCCTCAGTTGTAAAATGAAGGCATTGGTGGCCTCTGAGGCCTCTCCCAGATCTCAACATTGGGTCCTGGGCTAGGTCTGCCTCAGGCTTTGCCTCCTTCCTCTCTCCCAGCAACCTATTGGGGCAGAAAGTGATCTGGGCTGGGAATCAGGACACCTGGGTTCCATGTCCTGGTGACTGACCACTAGCTCTGTGTCCTTGAGCAAATCCCTTAACAATCGCCTTCTTCACCCTGAAAAAGAGGATCCAATGTCCACCGGACGCTGTGAACAAATGACATAATCAGAGAATGTCGGCTCAAAGGGAACGTGGAAGCTATTTCCTGAGGGCGAGCCTTTCATCTGTCAGAGAGGAATGGGACCCGGAGAAGGCATGGGCTGGGGAAGGAGCCCAGGGAGAAGCTCTGTACTCTGGTGGATCTTAGCTAATAACTGGCTGGTTTGTTTTTCTTGTTTAGTCCTTTTCGGGGATGTCTGATGCTTTGTGACCCCATTTGAGGTTTTCTTGACAGAGATGCTGGAGGGGTTTTCCATGTCCTTCTCCAGTTCATTTTATAGATGAGGAAATTGAGGCAAACAGGATTAAGGGACTTGCCCAGCTTCATACAGCTAAGATACTGGAGTGGCTTGCCATGTCCTTCTCCAGTTCATCTTATAGATGAGGAAATTGAGGCAAGCAGGACTAAGTTATTTGTCATGGGGCATACAATCAGTGTCTGAGGCCAAATTTGAACTCAGGTCTTCGTGACTCGAGGCCTGGCACTTGATCTACTGCACCATCTCTCATTAGAGTAGAATCTTCATTAATCCAAACAACATCTATTAAGCACCAAGTACTATGTTGGAAGCTGGAAATGTTCCTGATTTCAAGGAACTTCCATTCCATGACAGGCCATGGTATGGAGTCAGAAGACCTGAGTTCAAATTCAGATGTTGCCATTTACTACCTTGGGCAAGTCACTTATTCTCTATGGGCCTCCATTTCTTCATTTATAAAATGAAGATGATCTCTAAGCATCATTGCAACTCTAAATATATGATCCTTATTAACGATCCCCTTAAAATCTCCCTTCACTAAGCCAAAACCAGAGAGAGGGACAGAGAGGCCAGCCAGCAAGAAGAGAAGAACAAAGAAAGACAGAAAAAGATCAGAGGGTCACAGTTTGTTTTATTGTTGTTCATCCTTCATTTTCTTTTTTTAAACCTTTGCTTTCTGTCCTAATGACAACCTCTAAGAGAGAAAGGCAAGGGCTAGGCAATTAGGGTTAAGTGACTTGCCCAGGGTCACACAGCTAAGAAGTGTCTGAGGCCTGATTTGAATCCAGGACCTTCCATCTCCAGGCCAGGCTCTCTATCCATTGTCCTACCTAGTTGTCCTCATTATGTTTTCAAAGAGGACCAATGACAGATGCCAAGGGTCATAAATCTCAAGCTGGAAGGAACTCCTAGGAATCATGGAGTCAATTCTACAGATAAGGAAACTGGGGCACAGAACACTTAAGTGACTTATTCAGGGTCACCCAGCTGGCAAGAGTCTAAGGCCAGATTTGAACCCAGGTCTTCCTGAAATCCAAATTCAGAATTTGAGAAATAAGGCATGGAAATTTCCGGGAGATCTTCAGCCTCCTTCCTGATTTAATCACTAAAGCTTGGAGGCTCTTGTAGAGACCAGCTAGTTTCAACTACCTTAATACAGAGAGAGAAACTGAGGCCTAGAAAAATAAAAGGAGTTTCCCTCAGGTCACACAGGATGTTAGTTGTAGAGACAGGACTGCAACCCAGACAGTGAAGAGAACTCCTCCTTTGGGATGACTTAAGAAACTGAGACAAATCCACCAAACACCAAAGGCAAGGGAGTTCTGAGGGCCAAGCACAAAGACCAGAGGCACAGGAGGGGATGCTAAGCAGAGAAGAGATCAGAGCTTGGCTGGGTTCATCAGGGACACTTTGAGCCTTGCTTTGAAGGGAGAGAGAACGGCCAAAGACCCTGAGGATGGAAGAAATCAGGGGGAGCTTCTTCACAAGTGGTAGAGTAGGGCGGAAGAAAAAAGGGCTTTACTCTAGGAAAAAGGCCCAAAACAGGGACAAGAAAAGGAATTCTATTATTCAAATAGCCAGGCACTTCCTGGATGAAATCATTTAGAGATCACTTTTTAAGTGGTTCTCTCTGATTCCAAGAGGAAGAATGCTGTACTATGGGTCACCGATTTTCAAAAGAATCATGCTTAGAAGTCACAAATTCCTGGGAATTTTACAGAGGAGGACACTGACCCTTAGAGACAAAAATGACTGACCCAAGATCTCGTGGTCAATTAGTGGCTGAGTTGGGAGGAGAACCGAGGTCCCCTGACTCCCTAGTCCTGGGCTCTTCCCCATTACCCACACCCTGGCTTGAGTTTTCTAGTTTATCCTGGCTTCAAGAGAGGCTATTCTCATTTCACAGATGAACAAACTGAGGTCTAGAGAAAGGATGTGCTCTGTCTGCCTTAGAGGACTACAGAGGGCTAAAAACATGCCGAGCCCCAAGAGGAGGGAGGCAAAGATTAAGGAATTCTAGCTTAGAGAACATGGTCCATCCATGGACCACAGAAATCACAAAGCAATGGGGCAATTATTAAGAGAGAAGCCAACATCTCTGCTTGGCTATAGAAAGACAGAATTAACTTGGATTAAATGAGGAATTATGGGTATGGAGATGTAGCTAAAGCCTTTACAAAGCCACAGATCAAGCAGAAAAAAAATAACATAAACCTGGCTTTTGGGGCCCCTTGATCTTCTCCTGCCCCTCCTAGAATTTCTGGCTCCTAAAGAATATCACACACTCAGACCAAGAAATGGGTATGGAAAGCATTGATCCCCCCCCCACCCCCAAGCCTGGCCTTAGCTCTAGCAGAGGCATCCATTAGAATTCTAAGTTTAGTCATATATTTATAATGACTGAGCGTAGCCCCCAAAGAAGAGAATTGACATTTTAAAAACACGTTCAGTTGTTTTCAGTTGTGTCTGACTCTCCTTGATCCCATTTGGGGTTTTCTTGGCAAAGACACTGGAGTGGTTGGCCATTTCCTTCTCCAGCTCATTTGACAAATGAGGAAACTGAGGCAAACGGAGTTAAGTGACTGTCCTAGGGTCACACAGCTAATAAGTGTCTGAGGCCAAATTTGAACTCAGGTTTTCCTGACTCCAGACCTATGTGTCGCCCAGCCTCCAAGCTTTTACAAAGGTAAGGGACCATAGGTGTGGAACATGCATATGCTGGTCAGACATGTTTGATTTATTCACTAGTTTTGCTAAGCTGTGGTTTCGTCCCTCCTTTTTTCAAGAGATGATTCTCTGGGGAATAGATGGGGAGAAGGAATATTTGGAAATGAAGGCAAAAGGAAAAAGAAATCAATAAAAACCAGGAAAAAAAACTATGAGAAAAACAATTCTTCTAAATTCAAGGTGTCATTTACCAACCCCTTAGCTTTTATTTTTTTTTTTAATCTTTACCTTCTGTCTTAGAATTCATACTAAGTATTGGCTCTAAGTCAGAAGAGCAGTAAGGGCTTGGCAATGGGAGTTAAGTGACTTGCCCAGGGTCACACAGCTAGAAAGTTTCTGAGGCCAGATTTGAACCCAGGAACTCCTGTCTCCAGGTCTGGCTCTCTATTTACTGAGCCCCTTAGCTGCCCCTCATTCCCTTATCTTCTGTTTATTCTCCCTGGAGATGGAGACAGAGATCCTGGGTTCAAATTAGAGGCTGCTATTTACTACCCTGAGAAAGAGTGCCCAAAGCAGGCAGTGAGAGAGTAGGAAGGAGCCTTGGGGTAGAGAGTCAGTGAATCTCTGGGAGTAGAGAGATATTCTTTCATCTAATGAACCACTCAGGACAAAAATCCTTCTAACAAGACATCGCTGACAGGTGGTCATCCAGGCGTTACGTGGGCACTCCTCGCAGAGGCAGGGATGCTCCCTCGTTAATTAGTCCAGCCCATTACTGGACAGCTCTAATTGCCACTCTGGAAAGATCATGCCAGAAAGAAGACGAGAGAGGTTGGAGGGGCTCATCACATCAGCTCCTTCCTCTCAGAAGCCCACAGCCCTTCATCTTCCTTCCTTTGGCTCTCCCAGGAGATGCTTTCCCTTCTGATGAAGGCAACCAGCTGGGCTCATCCTTTTCCATGCTTTGGCATCTTCTGGGGAAACAAATCCAAGGCCCAGCACCCACGACTTTAGCATCAGGGCCAAGGGTAAAGATAAGCAAGAGGGTACCTGGGTGGATAGAGAGTCAGGCCCAGAGAGAGAGGTCCAGGTTTCAAATCTGAACTCAGGCACTTCCTAGCTGAGTGACCCTGGGCAAGTCACTTAACCCCCATTGCCTAGCCCTTACCACTCTTCTGCCTTGGAACCAATTCCCAGTATTAATTCTAAGATGGAAGGTGATAAGGGTTAAAATAAAGGAGGAGATGAGCTGAAGAGGAAAATGTCTCCATCTTCTATTGGTTTGAAAGAATGAGAGGAGGAAAGTGATTTGACATGAGCCCCAGCAATGGAAGGGAAGAGAGACTTGGAGAAAATAGAACAACAGACCAGGTTTCAGCCTTTAACACTCAGATCTACTCATCATTCAGTGCTAAGACGACTGTAGAAGAAACATGGTGTAGGAGAAATCAATCAGTCATTATTTATTAAATACCTACAATGTGCCAAGCATTGTGCTAAGACTTGCTATTGCAGGAATCTGGGTTCAAATCCAACTGTGGGAAACAGCTAGGTAGCACAGTGGATAGAGAGCCAGGACTGCAGTTGAGAGGCCATGGGTTCAAATCTGGCCTCAGATACTTCCTAGCTGTGTGGTCTTGGGCAAGTCACTTGCCTAACCTTTACCACTCTTCCGCCCTAGAACTGATACTTAATATCAGTTAAAAAAAATAAACCCTTATCTTCTGTCTTGGAATCAATACTGTGTATTGGTCCCAAGGCAGAGGCAGAGAGAGAAAGAGAGAGAAGTGATGGAGATAGCGGGAAAGAGAGAAGAAGAAGAAGGAGGAGGAGGAGGAGGACGAGGAGGAGGACGAGGAGGACGAGGACGAGGACGAGGAAGAGGAGGACGAGGAGGAATGGGAGAGAGGGAGAAGAGGAGAGAGAGGGAGGGAGAGAGGGAAGGAAAAGGGAGGGGAGAGGGAGAGGGAGACGGAGAGTGGGGAAGTTAAAGTACACCTATGCTAGATCCTGGAATAAGGATGTGAAGTAAAGCCAGGTACACTCTGCAGAAGAGGTGGTACATCCAAGAAAGCTAAGTTCACATCTCCTAAGCACTCTAGGCGGGGGCAGGATACACAGGAAACCAGAGCCCCTGCATTAGCTGTTTGTTTTGTTTTGTTTTGTTTTGTTTTTGTTTTTTAAACCCTCACCTTCCATCTTGGAGTCAATACTGTGTATTGGCTCCAAGGCAGAAGAGTGGTAAGGGTAGGCAGTGGGGGTCAAGTGACTTGCCCAAGGTCACACAGCTGGGAAGTGTCTGAGGCCAGATTTGAACCCAGGATCTCCCGTCTCTAGGCCTGGCTCTCAATCCACTGAGCTACCCAGCTGCCCCCTGCATTAGCTGTTACGTGTTATTTGGTGGCAGGTAGGAGGAGGGAGAAGACACAAAAGAAGGAGACAGTCCCCAACATCTGTTCAGGTGCCTCTAAGGTCAGCAGAGGCTGACTGACTTCAGGGTAGGGCTGCAGAATCAAGTAACATGGCATACTTCAGGCTCTCTTATGCAGTAGGACATGGCATCGATACTATTTATATGCACGTGAGGTTGAGGAGACAAGCCAAGGCAGGAAAGTAAAACCCCAAATCCAGAAGCTTTTAGAATGGAAGCTCCTTGAGGGCAGGGGCTGTTCTCATTTTTTCCTTGAATCCCCAGAGCTCAGCACAGTGTCTGGCACATAGTAGGTGCTTAAATAAGTGCATGTTTAACACAACTAATAGGGAAATAGGTTTTACGTGATCATACACGTATAAACTCAGAACAAATTGTTTACCATCTCAAGGAGGGGGAGACAATTTGAATGCTATGATTTCTGGGAAAGAATGTTAAAAATTGTTATTACCTGTAACTGAGAAAATCCATTTTAAAATAGGTGAATGCATGTTTACTAATTGCCTCTAAGACTATCTTCTGTCTACTCTACAAGTATCCTGTATATGTATAGACTTCTCTGGATCTAGCTATCTATCTTCCAGCTGTTCCTACTGTTTCGTTATTATCTTCAACACTCAGGACATAGTAGGAGCATAATAAATGCTTACTGATTATTGATGTCTCCTCCATTACAAGAGGTAACCTTGCTTTCTCTAAGGTACAAAGAAAGCTCCAAACCCTCCATATCCTTATCCTTGTCATCATCTTCATCGCTGTCACACATTTATACAATACTCAAAGGTTTGCGCAACACTCTAACTCAGTGGTCCCCAAACTTTTTTGGCCTGCCTTCCCCTTTCCAGAAAAAATATTACTTGGCCCCTTGGAAATTATTTTTTTTTAATTTTAATAACAATTAATAGGAAAGATAAATGCACCCGTGGCCATCACCGCTTCCCTGGATCGCTGCAGCACCCACCAGGGGGCGGTGGTGCCCACTTTGGGAATCACTGTTCTAATTCTACAAAGTGCTTTGTGTATACTGTCTAATTTGATCTGCAAAGCATTCGAGTTGGTCTCTGGTTCTCTGAGATCTCTCTGGAGCCAAACTACCAACATCCAAGTGTAGGTGGCATTTCCAGATGTCTTTTCTACAGTCTTTATGATCCTTAGGGCACGTGTATCTGGCTTTCTTGTGCATCCCCTCAATGGTACCTAATAAAGGAATGTATTTGGTTTTATTTTGTATGCTCTTACAGTATCTTATTAAAATGGACAGTCAGAGGACCTGGGTTCAAATTCCTGTCTTGGTCACAATTATAAAATCAATTTAATATCTCTGGGTCTCAGTTTCTTCATCTGTCAAATGAAGGGATTGGGCTAGGCAATCTCCACATACTCTATAGTCCAGGCATACTCGCCTCATTATTTCTCACCCATGATGCTCCATCTCCCATTTTCAAACCCTTGAACTGGATCAAATTCATTCCTTCATTGCCTCCAGCTCTGGAATTAATTCTCTTCTCACTTTCACCCCTTAACTTCAGTGGCTTCCTTCAAGTCTTGGATCAAGTGCCACCTTTTGCAAAAGACCTGCTTCCCCCATTTGCTAGTGCTTTCTCCTCTAAGATTAGCTTGTATCGACTCTGCATGCGTGTGATATGTGTTTTTGCAGGTATGTGTTCGTATTATAGACTACTCGTTGGAATAATGACTGCTTGAGGGCAGGGACTGATTTTGTTTTCTCTTTGTATTCTCAGTATTTAGCACAGAAATTGGTACACAGTAACTGCTTAATAAATGCCTATCGAAGGCATCAAGTGATAGCATTTGTACAACCCAATGGAATTGCTTGTTGGCTCTGGGAGGGGGGAGGGAGAGAAAATGAATCATGGAAACATGGAAAAATATTTTTAAAATAAAAATTTTTTAAAAGAGCATCCCTCCCCTGTAGTCCTCAGAAATGGGTTCAAATTAAAATAATAATAATAATAAATAAATGGGGGCAGCTGGTTGGCTCAGTGGATTGAGAGCCAGGCCTAGAGATGGGAAGTCCTAGGTTCAAATCTGGCCTCAGACAATTCCCAGCTGTGTGACCCTGGACAAGTCACTTGACCCCCATTGCCTACCCTTGCTTTGGAACTCTTCTGCTTTGGAACCAATACACAGTATTGATTCTAAGACGGAAGGTAAGGGTTTATACATAAACCCTTACCTTTCACATCCTGAATGTGTCACACACCCACTCAAAAATCTTCAGTAGCTCTCAGATCAAATACAAACTCCTTAGCCTAGCATTTAAGGCCCTTCACAGTTTGTTTCCAACCTACTTTTCCAGCCCTGTTTCCCTTGATTCCCTTTCACGTACTCTCCTTTCTAGCCAAATTGGCCTCCTTGCTGTTTCCCA
>NC_058133.1:491672000-491704150 GCF_016433145.1 Gracilinanus agilis | reverse complement strand
AGGAGAGAGAGAGAGAGAGAGAGAGAGAGAGAGAGAGAGAGAGAGAGAGAGAGAGAGAAGAGCACAGAGACAAGTCAGATACAGAAAAGACAAAGGGGGAAGGGAAGAAGAGAGGAACTGGTAGATTAAAAAAAAAAACTTCCCTCTGGATAAGAGAGCTAAAAACCCAGCAGAGGAAGCAACAATAGGATGGGCTCTTCCTCCATTGTGCTGGGGATGGGAGAGGAGTACTAATGGGAACCACACAAAGAGATCAGAGGGGTGTCATCATTTCTGGGCTGCCTAAAGATATCTCGCTGAAAGCAGCAACGGAAACTCTGACAGCGCCTGCAACTCCTGTCTGCACATCTGTGGCTGCTGTGGCATCTGTGGCCACAGTCTCTGGTTAAGTCCTTCTGAAGACCTGGACTTGGGGCTATAGTGTGAGCCTCCTGCTGCTCTAAGGCCCAGGTGGGCTTCTCTACCCATGAAAAGAGAATTTAACATTGGCTTTAGGAAATACTTGCAGGTTACCAAAATCATAGATTTAGAACTGGAATGGATCTTTGCAGCCATCGAGTCTATCCTCCTCACTTTACAAGTAAGGAAACTGAGGCACAGAGCTATTAAAAGACTTTCCCTGGACTCATGGCACCAACACTTTACCCCTCTCTTTAAGTTACAGGTCAAAAGAACCTAGCACCAGAGCTCAAAGGAACTTTTAAAGGGTCCAACTCCTTCATTTTACAGATAAAGAATCTAAAGCTCAGAGAGGCAATATTCCCAAGGTTAACTAGTAATTAGTAGAGCCAGGACTTAAATCCACGTTCTTTTCTTTGACAGAACCTTAGTTTGAATCCTAGATTTTGTTCTCTTGAAACATGAACAAGTTCCTTTCCCTCCCTGGGCTTTGGTTTCCTCCCCTGTAAAATGTGGGGATTGGACCAGATGCCCTCTGAAGTCTCTTCCAGTTCTGAATCTATAACCTTGTGATCCTATAAATTCAGTTCACCACCCTGTGCCTCACAGCTTCCTCACCTGCAAAATGAGGTTTGACTCAATGGTGCTATAGTTCCTTCAGTTCTAATTCTATGACTCTTTGGTTCTTTGATCTTATCATCCTATGTCCTAAATCCAGTCCTCCTCATACCATACCTCCCAGTTAATAGTGGTAGCACAGAGAATTAGGAAGCAAATAAAGCCTTCCTTAGTGGCTTGCTCCCCACAGCCTACCATTCCACTCTCAATTAAGGCTGTATTCCCAGAGAGGATTAAAACCATTTGTTTGAATTTCCTTATCTGCCTTCTTCTGCACCTTAAAATATCCCTTTCCTTGTGTCCATTCCCTCATCTATCCCAGAGGTCTTAGGTGAAGTCATATTTCTCCTCTTCTCTGAAGTTCACCTCCACCTGTGTACCATTTCATCATCCCATCCCATCTCCTTCTATCCCATCCCATCCTATCCAATCCCATCTCATCCCATTCCATCTCCTTCCATCCCATCCCATCCTATCCAATCCCATCTCATCCCATTCCATCTCCTTCCATCCCATCCCATCCTATCCCATCCCATCCTATCCCATCCCATCCCATCCCATCTCCTTCTATCCCATCCCATCCTATCCCATCTCCTCCCATCCCATTTCCTTCCATCCCATCCCATCCCATTCCATCCCATCTTATTTCCTTCCATCTCATCCCATCCCATCTCCTTCCATCCCATCCCATCCCATCTCATCCTATCCCATCCCATCTCCTCCTATCCCATCTCATCTTTCTCTTTTCCCTCCCTGTTATTGCTATTATTATTAACAACAAAAATACTTATATGGTCAAAAATTATCCCTGCCCACTTTGACCTTACAGCCCAGTAAATTATCTATAAGATACTTAGAGATAATTTAAACCAAGTCTATCCAGGGTGATACTAGAGATCACATCTGGAGCACTGAATTAAATTCTTTCAACAAGCATTTATTAAGCACTTACTATGTACCAGACCAAGGCAGCTATATGGTTCAGTGGATAGATCTCTGGGCCTGCATTCAGGAAGACTTGAGTTCTAATCCAGTCTGATACTCACTAGCTCTGGGACCCTGCGTGAGTCATTTAACCTCCATCTGCCTTAATTTACAGGAGAAGGAAATGGCAAACCTCTCTAGTATCTTTGCCAAGAAAACCCATACAAGGTCACAAAGAGTCAGACATGACTAACAACAGCGTACCAGAGGAGAAAGTATGAGATCTGGAGGACAGAGTTGGCCTCAGAATCCAAGTTCCACCACTGCCACATGCTGGCTGTGTGAGACTCTGTACAAGTCTTAGTGACCCACAAAACTCTCTAAGATTACATTTGCCGTGGTAGAAGGAGTTTCCTCACTGGGAGTTCCCCTGGAGCAATGAAATCTCAGCCCATTTCAAGATCTACCAAAAACTGTATTACGACTTTGGCATACAAAGGCAAAAGTTCTACAGACCACAGCATGGGATGGAGATGGACTGACTGCAGAGTAACCAGGAGGGGCCAGAGACCCTGCCGTACAAAAATCAATTGGAGGAACCAGGGCTATTTGGTCTAGAGTAGGGGGGCAAAGGGGCAGGGAGACATGTGGAAGAGACTTGTTCTGCTTAGCCCTGGAGGCTAGAATTAAGAGCAGAGAGCAGCCCTAGGCTTGATGGAAACATTCTGAACAGTCCAGGCTGGCCCAAGGTGGAACGAGCTGCCTTGGAGGCAGCAGAGTCCTCCTCGCATCCAACACTGGGTGAGGGAACATCCTGAGAGGCAGAAGTACCAGCAGCAGGGACAGAAAGCTGGACAGATGCCCCTCTGATGCCCTGTCCAGCTCGAGAAGAAGGGAAAGGTACATTTACTAGGGCAAATCATGAGTTCATAGGAAAAGAGCTGGGCAAAGAACTTCAAAGGCCATCTAGGTTTACAAACGAGGAGACCCATGGAGATTCCAGGATTCCACAAGTCTTAGGCTAGACTCCGGACTCAAAGGCCAACCCTTCCTCCTCGTTTTACAAATAAGGAAACTGAGGCACAGGGAGGTACAGTGACATCATGGAATTAAATAGGGCTTGAAATAAATGGACCCTCCAAAGTCTAGTCATTTTACATTCATATTATTTACATTTACATTATCAATTTACATATATACAAATGTATATAAATTACAATGTACATATATTTATATTTACAAATGAGGAATCTGGGGCCCAGAAAGGTTAAGCAACTTGCCCAAGGCCACACAGTCTGTAATAAAAGCCAGAGCTGAGATTTGAATCTAGGTCCTGTGACTCAAAATCCAGTACTTAGGAAGTCAAATCCTAGAGCATGCTCTATTAGTTCTATCTCTGGTAATGAAGTCTGACAATGAAGCAAGTCCTTGGAAGATAGTGAATTTGTGAAAAGGTGTTATCATTGACATTAGTTGAGCATTTCAACTGTTAATCACTTCAAATCTCTATTATCCTATTAGGTTTATTGATAATATACAAACCAGACAGAAATGGAAAATGACATATGCTGGAGGGGATGTGGGAAAACAGGGACACTAAATGCATTATTGGTGGAGCTGTGAACTAGTGGGGCCTCTCTGGAGAACAACTGGAATTACGCCCAAAGAGTAAATCCCAGGAAGCTTGGGAGGATCCAGAGAAGACCCTTGAGGAAGTAGAGAGTGTATAGATTAGAAGTCAAAAGTCCTTAGCTGGAATCATATCTACAGAGAGCCTGGGCTCATCACTTGTCCTCTATGGACCTCAGGCTCCTCTTTTATTATAAGATGAGCAGTTTGGCTTGGACAATCAGCTCTAAAATCCTATGTGTTCTTTTTTTTTTTTTTTTAACCCTTCCCTTCCATCTTGGAATCAATACTGTGTACTGGTTCCAAGGCAGAAGAGCAGTCAAGGTTGGGCAATGGGGGCGAAGGGACCTCCTATCTCTAGGTCTGGTCCTCAATCCACTTAGTCACCTCACTGCCTCTAAACCCTGATGACCTTTGTTGGAAGGACCCTCCCAGGACAAAGATTCTCTGTTGTAAAGAGCCCTCCCAGCTCTGACGTTCTCGTTCTTCTGCTCCCAGCTCCTTTCTAAGGGCTCCCCCAGCCCCGACGGCCTTTAGCTGGATGACCGTGGGTCATCGGCTTTTCTCTCGGTCAAGCAGGGAGGGTGCTTCCTGCCAGGCCTGCCTCTCAGGGGGTCATTCAAGGCTGCATTGTGGCACTGGAGACGTGTAAGGTGGCTCCTATGGAAGCACCCAACAGCCCTGTCACCCTCCGAAGACTCCAAGAGCATCGTGGGAGTAAGGAGCCGTCCCAGCGTCCCAGAGAGGCATCCTCTAGAAGCACAGTGGGTGAGTGGGCTTGGTTTGTTTTGCTTAATTAACAGTTGCAGCAGCACAATCATTTGCAGCATTAGCAACCGTTTCATGGCCCCCTTTCCTTCTCCACGGTCACCCTCCATCCACGGGCTGGCCCTGCTGAACTGCTTTCCTGAGTAATCTTTCCTCTTTATGCTTTGTTACAGGCTGGGTGGATCTCTGGGGAAGGGGAGAGAAGGCCAGGGATGCGTCTGGAAAGGAAGGGGATGTAAAAACAAAAGGCAGCAACAAGTTTGAAAGAGAAACAAGCGCTCGCAGTCACGGAGAGAGACGGCTCCCCACCATCCACACCCAGCAGGTTCCCATCACTCGGATTGTGACAACTGTTTAAACAGCCTCCCTGCAGGAGGGAGACAGCGAGCTTCGAATTTAAAATGTCACCCAGGAAAAAGGGAATCATAATACATAAAAAACAAATAAACAAACAAACACATAAATAAATAAATGGCCTCACTGCCCTCCCCCCATCAATCTGGCTGGCCCCAAGGAGCCTATTCAGAGAACCGGAAGAAATAAAGGCCCAACCTCTATTCTGAGGATTTTTCTCAGCTCAGCTTTTTGATCCCAGATGCCAGAACTCTCAGTTAGTAACAACTTTTGATTTTTTTATTTAAATGTTATTTTAAAAATATTTCTCCATGTTTACATGATTCATTTGCTTTCCCTCCTTTTTCCCTCCCAGATCCAAAAAGCCATTTTGTTGTACAAATGTTATAGTGACAACTTTTTTTTTTTAAACCCTCACCTTCCATCTTGGAATCAATACTGTGTATTGGCTCTAAGGCAGAAGAGTTTTAAGGGTAGGCAATGGGGGTCAAGTGACTTGTCCAGGGTCACACAGCTGGGAAATGTCTAAGGCCAGATTTGAACCCAGGACCCCCCGTCTCTAGGCTTGACTCTCAATCCACTGAGCTACCCAGCTGCCCCTATAAGTGACAACTTTTGAGTCAGAGACTTTAACAATAGATCTCTTGTGGCAACCCAAGGCTTCCAGCTACCGACATCGGGTCAGTGAGTGACTCTAATGGCCCGCTCACCAGACCAAGCCCCCTCCTTTGGAGGTAGGAAGGTGAGATCTTTGGGGGGCTCATGTTCCCATCTTTCATTGCTGCGGGTCCACCAACACTTCTCCACAGGATCCCACTATTTGGCTGGGGCATTAATTAGGAAGCCAGGTGGGACTTTGAATTGGTTGGTTCTTCGTCAGTTTTGTTCATCAAGGGCTGCTGACTCAATGGCCTAATTAGGGGAATGAGCACTTAGCAGCTCCCTTTCTGGAGGGGACCAATTGAGGAAAACCAACTGTGGGTTTGGAAAGAGCCAGAAGCCTGTGGAATTCCAAGAGGAATGCCCTCAACCAGCGACAGGGCACCAGGGCAGTCCCTGCGCATGGCAAGCCCCAGGCGTCTCAGTGAGGCAAGGGCTCTGCCAGGCATGGCATAGGAGGCGGAATCCACAGGTGGGCAGAAGGGGCACAGGCAGAGGCAATACTTAAGGGTCCCTCTGGTGAGAGAGCCTTGCCAACTGGGCTTCCTCTAGAGGCAGCCAGTCCTCTCACTGTCACCTCATGCCCATTCTCACCTCCAAGACTTTACTCAAATTCCAGCCTGGTATATTTCTGGACCGAGTTTATTCCCCTCTATTTAGCTCAACTTATTTCAAGTCTTTCTCAACCTTCAAGGCCCTTCCCCTAAGATTCTCTATCCATGCTCATAACACGTATGACCAGAACTTAGATCTGGAAGGGACTCGAGGCCATCTAGTCCCTCCCCCTTCATTTCACAGATCACAGAATTTTCATTCCAGAGCTGGCAGGGACCTCAGGGCCATCTGGTACAATTCTTTTGTTTTACAGATGAGGAAACCAAAGCCCAGGGAGGTGATGTGACTCACCCAAGGTCACACATCTATAGCAAATGAGAAAGGATCTGAATCAAAGTTGTCCCACCTCCTTCATTCATCCCCTTGAGATTCATCCTTCCAATCCTCCCTCCCAGCCTCAAGACCCTTCTCCTCTTAGATTTCTTCCCTGCTACTCCATGTTTACTGTCATAAACCTAATTATTGACCTGCTGTCTCCCCCATTAGACTGGGAGCTCCTTGAGGGCAGGGGCTGCTTTTTCCCTTTTTCCCCATATCTAGTGTTTAGCACAATGCCTGGCACATAGGAAGTTCTTGTTGGTGGCACTAGAAAGAGTGTTCAACCTGTGTGACCTTGGGTCAAACCTTCCCTCAGCTTCAGTTTCCCTCTCTGTCAAACTGCCTGGCGTGGATATCTCCCATCTCCTCAGCCCTGTCCCTCTTACTGGGCAGCATTCATTGTTCTCCAGATCTACTCGAACGCTTCGAGAAAGCCATTCTTTCTTCCATGTTGGTAGTCCTTTTCTTTGCGGGGCCCCTCCTCTGAGTGCGTGGCCAGAGGTCAAGAGGATCTTGTGTCTACTCTGGAGTTGTGGCCCCTAGACTTACCCCTGGGGCCAGTCCTGCAGGGATCTGCCACTTACTTCTCCAGGTTGCACCTCAGCCAACCCAGAGTCCATTGGAGGGGCCGCCCCGGACTCCAAGACGTTCCCAGTTTCATCGTACCTGCCAGAGCTAATTCTAACCCTAGGGTTCATGGGATCATAGATTTGGAGGCAGAGGCAACCTTTAAGGTCATCTAGCTTATTCCCCTTATTTTACAGACAAGAAAACAGAGGCCCAAAAGTCAAGGCAACTTGCCCAAGGCCACTCATATAGCAAGTGGCGTCATGTAAAATCTATATCAGGGGGGCAGCTGGGTAGCTCAGTGGAGTGAGAGTCAGGCCTAGAGACAGGAGGTCCTAGGTTCAAATCCGGCCTCAGACACTCCCCAGCTGTGTGACCCTGGGCAAGTCACTTGACCCCCATTGCCCACCCTTACCAATCTTCCACCTATGAGACAATACACCAAAGTACAAGGGTTTAAAAAAAAATCTATATCAGACTGCTTACTGTCTTGGGGACAATGGGAAGCAGGACAACAATGTCTCTTTTGGCAACCACTCTGGCCCTGGTCCTTTCTAAGGGAAAAGTGCCTTCATCCCATGGCATTTCATTTCGAACCACAACTTCCAGAAGTAGAAAGGTTGTTCTGGGGGAGTAGTGAGGTCCCCATCACCAGAGGTCTGCAAGCAGGGACCAGATAAGTATTTATGAGAGGGTGCTTGTTTGGGTCTCAGTTGGTCTAGCTGGCCTTTGAGATCAACGAAGCATCAGGACCTGACAGAGGGCTGTGATTGGGATAAAATTGACTCCTCTGCCCCTTATCCCCAAGGGGAGTCCTGCTTGGGCAGCAAAGATATAGTCCTCTGGGTGAGCTGCCCTGCCCACCCGACTCCATCATCACTTTATACCCAGGTCCAGCAGTTAGAAATCAAGTGGTTGAAATGAATGTCTAAAAAACTCTACAACTGAGGAGAGAAAGAGAGTAGGTGGGGAGGGGAGAAGGAGAGACAGAGAGAGACAGAGAGAGAGACAGAGAGGGAGACAGACAGACAGAGATAGAGAGACAGAGAGACAGAGAGGAAGAGAAAAGGGAAAGGGGAAGAGAGGGAGAGAGGGAGACAGACAGAGAGACAGAGAGACAGATAGAGAGATAGACAGAGAGACAGAGACAGACAGACAGAGATAGAGAGACAGACAGAGAGACAGAGACAGACAGACAGAGATAGAGAGACAGAGAGGAAGAGAAAAGGGAAAGGGGAAGAGGAGAGAGGGAGACAGACAGATAGAGAGATAGACAGAAAGACAGAGACAGAGAGAGGAAGGGAGAGAGGGAGAGAGAGAGAGGGAAGAAGGAAAATATAGACATTCTGTCAGCTCTACTGATTCATTGGTTCCCCATCTCCTGGGGGCCTCACGCTGAGATCTGGGAGTCATTTTGTAGATAAGTGATAACTGAAAGCTTGAAAGCCACTGAGCTCCCCCAGGGAAAGGGGGACTGAGTTTTGTTAAATGGGTCAGAGATGGAAGCTCAGGGGCTGTAGGAAACAGAGAAACTGGAGGAGAAAAGAGAGATCTAACAGAGTAGGGGGTCAGCAAACTACTGTTCCGCCATCTATTTTGTACAGCCTAGAAGCTAAGCACAGCTTTTGCAGGTTGGTCCTTGGGCTGTAGTTTTCTCACTTTTACAGCAGAGATGCTGAGAACAAGAATTGAGAACAACAACTGCATTCGTCGGTAGAATGTAAGCTTCTGGCCAGCAGAAATCGTTTCCACCTTTGGATCTGTGTCCAGGTTGCCCAGCCCAGGGCATTACTATCCCAACACATGTCGGGGCATTACTAAATACTTGTTGACTGATGACTGGTTGATAGAAGAGCTAGTTGGACACACAGCCGAGAGGAAGCCATGGGTGATTTTAGAGGCAGGTTTCAGTTGAGGATAGTCAGAGCGTGGAGGTGGGGAGAGAAAGAAGGAGAAAGAAGAGAGGACGTTGTCCTGGGAGTTTCTGCACCCAGTAGTCTGCTACATAATCAAGCCTCATACCTCATCACAATCCCTGGACTACTAAGTGCCTGGTGCCAAGAATACAAAGCAATGAGTTAAGACTCCTATAAGCAGTTTATATCCCAGCAGGAGATCAAATTTGAAGATGTCAGACTGCTCCCCAGCACAAACCCCATCATTTTAACACCAAAATTGTCCTTGGCTATGTGGCCAAGAATCATGGGATACCATATTGTATGAAGAATCCCCTCAGGAGAAGCCAGGACCCTCATGGAAATGACTTGTATACAAAATGCATGTACAAGAAATTACATCACCCAGGAAATGCATGATCCAGAAAGGAGATGGGCCAGTCAAGTAACAAAAGTGGAAATTAAAAGAGGCATCAGGAGAGCACAAATCAGAACCAAACAGGGTAAGAGGGCCTGGATAGCTTGTTATCTGCCCCAATGAAGCACGTGCTTGTATTGATGAGATCAGGAATTCAGTGGCATTGGGCTGGACCAGCGATTCCCAAAGTGGGTGCCATCGCCCCCTGGTGGGTGCTGCAGTGATCCGGGGGGGAGACGGAGATGGCCACTGGTGCATTGGGGGCGGTGAGAGTATGTAACAGGGGGCCCTAAGTAATATTTTTTCTGGAAAGGGAGCGGTAGGCCAAAAAAGTTTGGGAACCACTGGGCTAGACCCATGGTGGTGAACCTATGGCACGTGTGCCAGATGGGCCACTCAGAGCTCTCTCTGTGGGTGTGCACACATTGCCCCAGGACAGAGTTCACCAAAATTCATTACTAGAAAGCCAGAGGCCATAAATTAAGGAAATAAATAAATAAATGCCCAAACAATCAAACAAACAAACAAATAAATGGATAGATTTTTTTTTTTTTTACTAGAAAGCCAGAGAGACTCAGGGCTGGGCTACTCCCCTCCCCCTCACCTAAGGACATTTCTCACATCACCCACCCTTCTAAAAGGTTTGCCATCACTGGGCTAAACCATAAGGCATAGCTAGGGAAAGACTAGATAATCTCATGGCTACAATCTATACCTTTGTGTAGTGGAAAGAGCCCTAACTCTATAGTCAGGAAATCTAGGTTCAAATCCCACCTCTAAAACTACTGGGCAAGAAGCCTCATCTCTGTGGGCCTCCGTTTCCTCCTCTGTAAAATGAGAGAGGTGGACCAGGTATGGTAGGTAGAGAAGTATAAAACAATCCTTGAACTTAAGGGATTTCTAGTCTAATGGGAACTGCCAAAGCAGAATCCATGAAATAATTCTTCTAACTAAATTCCTGTCCATCTCCTTCATTGGAGGCAACTCTGGGCTGGACAAGAAGGCTTTCAAGATCTCTTCCAGTTCTTAATCTATGATCTCATGGGCCTTCGTGCCTCATCTTGTCCCTTCTAAGGCCCATTTACTTTGAGATTTGGGGGCAAGTCACTCCCCCCTCACTGCCCTCAGCTTCCTCAAAAACATTAGCTTCTGCAAAACAAGAAGACTTGAACGAAGTGGCCCCAAAGGTCCCATACAATTCTCCAATGACAATCCTACGATCTTTGAAGCAGGCAATACAATCTCCCAGCAGGCCCTACCCTATCGTGCCCACCTTCTCAGACCTTTCTTCCAGCTAAGCTTGGCTCACAAGCGAGGCAATTACAAGCCACCCACCAGTCAGGAAAGTCAGCTCCTGAACCACAACAGACATGCTTTGAAGGTCAAGGATTGAGTGGTCAGTGTGACGGCGCTGTCCTCCCTGACAAGCAAGCCAGATGGGCCCGGCGCAGAAGGCAATGATCTTTCCAAAATGGCGGCTCCACCGAGGTAACCTGGAAAGGTTACTAAGTGATGGCAAGGCAAGACTTGGATTCTTTTTGGCCTTTATATCCCCACTGCCTAGGACAGCAGCAGGAAAGGCATAATCAATTCTAGCTGATTGACCGATGACTAATTCCGTCTCTTCCTTGGTCTCCTTGCCTTCTCCTTCTGCCTGGGGACCTGAGATGCCTCTGTGTGTGTTTATTCGCCTCCTGCAAGGCCTTGGGATCTCCGTGTGCTTCTTTGGTGGGGAATTTCACTGGCTGGGGAGAGGAGAAGCAGTTTCTTCTCATAGTGAGGATAATGGAGAGGCAGCCGTGATGTGGAGGCTAGAGAGCCAGCCTCAGACTGAAGAAGACCTCAGTTCAAGTTTTACCTCTAACACATATTGGCTGTGTGAGCCTGGGCAAGCGCCTCGCACTTGAAAGCTTCAGGCAGCTTTCTAAGACTATACATTACAGAACAGGTGCTGATCTATATTGGTAGAGGGAGTTTCCTCACTGGGAGATTCCCTACATGGATGAAATCACAAGTCTAGTCAAAATAATAAGGGAAGAGAAAAAGTATTTATTAAGCATTGAGCTGGGGGTGGCTCAGGGGATAGAGAGCCAGACCTAGAGATAGGAGGTCCTGGGTTCAAATCTATTTCAGACACTTCCTAGCTGGCTGACCCTGGGCAAGTCACTTAACCCCCATTACCCAGCCCTTACTGCTCTTCTGCCTTGGAACTAATAGACAGTATTGCTTCTAAGATGGAAGGTGAGGGTTTAAAAAAAGGCATTTGGTAAGCTATGTGCCAGGCACTGGGCTAAGTCTTTAGGAATATCACCTTATTATAATTATTACCATCAATAGTAAAACACATGACATTGATACATGGCTTTAAGAATTTCAGAAAAAAAATCTTTCCTCACAACAAATGCAATGAAATAGTCCAAATATTGGCATTGGCTCCATTTTACAGTTGTGTAGTTAAGATGTCTGAGCTCCTAGGAATATGACTGGAAGGGACCTTGGAGGTCATCCAGTCCAACTCCTTCATTTTTCAGATGAGGAAACTGAGTCCCAGAGACAGGAAGTGATGGCTCAAATGGCAAAACTTGGACCAAGCTGAGTTCTTTGACTCCAAAATCAGCATTCTTTCCATTGTGCCCCATCTTCTCACCCGGTCTAACCAGGATGGGGTTACTAAACTGGGCGGCAGGAGCCTGTGGCTTAAACAGATGAAGGAAGCGTCAGGAGAAGACCAATCCCAGTTGGTGGTCAAGGTCGTAGAATCAATGTCTCTAGAGACCTGCTGAGTACCCTACTGGGGGAAGGGAAACTCCATCCCCTATGACCACATACTAGGCATTGGGGGAATGGTGGGAAGAGCCCTGATCTTGGAGTCGATAGACCCAAGTTCAAATCCAGGTTCTGCCACTTGCCGTGAGGGTGACCTTGGGCACAAATTCAAATGACTTGAATCTGTCTGGGTCTCAGTGTCCTAATATGTAAAATAGGGGGAGGGCATTGGGCTAAACAATCTCTCAAAGGTCCCTTTCCATTCACGAGCTATAATTTTATAATCTGGATCATAATCTAAGCTCTGCTCTTCAGGACCTAAGTCATCTTCAGCAAGTCCCTTTTCCCATCTTTGGGACTCACCATATGAGGGGATTAAACAAAATCAGAGATTCCTAACCTCATTTGTGACCTGGAGGTCTTGGGGAGTCTGCTGAAGCCTATGAGTCCCTTCTTAGATTCATGTCTTTAATGCAAAAAAATTAAACACAGAGGATTAGAAAGGAAACTACTTGTGGTGAAAATAATGTATATATTTTTTTAATTCTCAGCCCCCCTGAACTGGAGAATCTTTGAAGATTTTTTTCAAGATCTAAGCCTATGATTTCATAAATGCATGACCTGGATCATGGAAGAGCAGGATGCCTAAAACCAACTTGAAATTGGTGTCCTGGGGGCAGCTGGGTAGCTCAGTGGATTGAGAGTCAGGCCTAGAGACGGGAAGTCCTGGGTTCAAATCGGGCCTCAGACACTTCCCAGCTGGGTGACCCTGGGCAAGTCACTCGACCCCCATTGCCCACCCTTACCACTCTTCCACCTAGGAGCCAATACACAGAAGTTAGGAGTTTAAAAAAAAAAAGAAAGAAATTGGTGTCCTACAGACAGGAGGTCAGCAACATAAACTCCATATTCGAAGACAAGCATAACAATACTATTGGCAAGGTTTGTCTAGACCTCAGTTTCTTCAGTTGTAAAATGGGGAGATGCTGAGTAGCCTCAGAATAGTTTAGAATACAAGCCATTATGGAGAGGCCCAACCATTGGTGGCATCCATTTCTGAAACATCCGCACCAGACCCTGCCCATATGAAACTTGTGTGTCTTCTCCTTCGAGGCAAGGTAGAGAGTGTTTTAAACTCGCAGCAATTGGACCCTTGGGCCACCTAGAGTGGCAGCAAAAGTCAGATTGAATCAAAGCATCCTTACGGATATGCTAAATCCAACCTGATCTCCCCTGCCTCCCCCCAAGCAGAAGGCTGTCCCCATCACTCCCATAATTCCCTAAAAGCTCCTAGACTAGAGGATTCCTGTAATGGGGGCCCTGGCAGGCACCACCCACCTTCCTGTTGGCCTTTTTTAGGATGGGACTGTTTGGTGCTGACAAAATATTTTTTCCTGAGCCCACATGTGTGGGAAAGATAACACATTGTGAGACGTGAAGTGAGCATTCACAAGAGATACGGAAAGCCGCTAAGTACTTTCCCCTTCACTGAGCACTCTCCCCTTTGCTGGACACCCACCAGGAAGGTTACCCAGTCCAGGACAGAATCAGAGTCTTCCACAGAACAAAGACTGGTTTGTGGGGCCCATGGGCCACGCCCAGCTCCTCCTCTCCCCTCTGCACTGTACTATCGCCAGGACCGTCCCCCGTCCCCTCTGTGATTCCCACACCCCCAGAATCTCACGGCACACCCCATCATTTGACCAAGTTCAATCTTGGGGAAGGAATTGTCTGGTTTCTCGTCAAAATTCTAGCTTTGTGACCCAACCTAATCTGTTTGAATGAATGAGGCAGCTTCAACGTGGCAGAAAGAGCCCTCCCTGGCTCTGCATCAAATATCTCTCATAAAAATCTCATATCCAAGCCCGATATCCAAGGTACACAGGTAATTGGCACAAATATATGAGACCAAGAGCCAACCATTCCCCAGTGGGCAAGTGCAGGGTCAAAGAATAGAAACAGTTTTGAGCAGAAGAAATGCAGCTATCAATAGTTATAGGAAAATGATGTTCAGAAGATGGGGGAGCACAGGCTGGGACCCAGTGGAAATCTCCCAGCATTCCCTCCAAACAACTTTATTTATTTATTTATTTATTTATTTATTTATTCATTCATTCATTTATTATTTATGCCTCAAATGGGAGGGGGGTGAGAGGAGGGGAAGGAAAGAGCATGAATCATGTAACCATGGAAAATTTTCTTAATTAACCAATAAAAAAAAATACCTCGAACCAAATTTTGGAGCAGCATGGCCAACCAAAGGGCAGAGAGAGGCATTTTTCCAACCTAAGATAACTTAAGAGGTCAGCAGGAGAAGTCTGTAACACCGGGGCGGACGCAGACCTGGAGCATGGCAAAAGCCACCAGCAGCAGGTCTTAGAGACAATTAACAACAGCAACAGCAGCATCTTCAGGAGCTCCCATCCCAGAGATGGTAAGGAACAGAAAAAGATTATGGGGGGCCATTTGCTTGCACTGGGTGCAGCTGGTGTTGAATGGCAACTCTCTTGCCCAAAAGCAGTTCTGGGTGATCCCTGGGTGATCAGTCACAAGGAAACGGTACCCTCACAGTTCCAGGGCTAAGAAGAATACTAGTACTTGTGGCTAAGGGGAGTAGGGACCTTTCCTGGGTACAAACCAAGAGAACAATGGCCACACCTCTACCAGGATCATACCACCTTGAAAGCACCAAAAACTTATAGACCCCCCAGAACTAGCTCTGAAAACAGATGCACTAAAAAACATGACACCTGATAAAGTGCCTTCCCACCCTCAGGGAGCAGAGCCCAACTTTAAAATTCAAAGGAGAAGAAACAGGCTGAAAAAAATAAGCAAACAATTAAAAATTTAACAGAACTTAACTGTAAAAAACTACTATGGTGGCAGGGAAGATTAAGACATAAACCCAAAAGAAGACAACAATATGAAAACAGCTATAAATAAAGTCTCAAAGAAAATGCTAATTGAACCCTAGCCCAATAAGAATTCCCGGAAGACTAAAAGAGACAAGAGTGGTAGAGGAATTTTAAAAAAAAAGAAAGTGGTAGAGGAAAAATCAGGAAACGAAATGAGAGTGATGCAAGAAAATTATTCAAAGAGAATTAGCTTGTTAAAAGAAGCACACAACAAAAATGCTAAAGAAAAAAAGTCTCTTAAAAAAACAAAATTTGCCTAATGGGAAAAGAGGCACAAAAATTCACTAAAGAAAAGAAATTCTTTAATTGGCAAAATGGAAAAAGAGATACAAAAACTCACTGAAGAAAATAATTCCATAAAAATTGGAATTAGGATGCAGAGTGAAAGGAGCAGAACCAGGAGAACCTTATACACAGAGACAGACACACTGTGGCACAATAGAATGCAATGGACTTCTTTACTAGAAGCAATACAATAATCCAGGACAATTCTGAGGGACTTAGGAGAAAGAACACTATCTACATCCAGAGAAAGAACTGTGGGAGCAGAAACACAGAAGAAAAACAGCTGCTTGATTGCATGGGTCGATGGGGATATGATTGGGGATGCAGACTCTAAACAATCACCCTCGTGGGAAATACCAATAATATGGAAATAGGTCTTGATCAATGACACATGTAAAAACCCAGTGGGAGGGGCAGCTGGGTAGCTCAGTGGATTGAGAGCCAGGCCTAGAGATGGGAGGTTCTAGGTTCAAACCCGGCCTCAGCCACTTCCCAGCTGTGTGACCCTGGGCAAGTCACTTGACCCCCATTGCCCACCCTTACCAATCTTCCACCTATGAGACAATACACCGAAGAACAAGGGTTTAAAAAAAAAACAAAAAAAAACAGTGGAACTGCTTGTTGGCTACAGGAGGGGGTGGGAGGAGGGAAGGGAAAGAACATGAATCATGTAACTACGGAAAAATATTCTAAATCAATTAAATAAAATTTTTCAAATAAAAAAATATAAAAAAATTTGAATTAGGCATGTGTAAGCTAATAATTCCATGAGTCTTATAATAAAATTAAATCAAAAGAATGAATAAAATAGAAGAAAATGTGAACTATCTCATTGGAAAAATAACTGACCTAGAAATAATTTAAGAAGAGATCACTTAAGAATTACTGGACTACAGGGGCAGCTGGGTAGCTCAGTGGAGTGAGAGTCAGGCCTAGAGACAGGAGGTCCTGGGTTCAAAACCGGGCTCAGCCACTTCTCAGCTGTGTGACCCTGGGCAAGTCACTTGACCTCCATTGCCCACCCTTACCAATCTTCCACCTATGAGACAATACACCGAAGTACAAGGGTTTAAAAAAAAAAAAGAATTACTAGACTACAGCAAGTAGTTGGCTCAATGAATGGAGAGTCAGGCTTGGCAACCAGACCTCCTGAGTTCACATCCTGGCCTCAGACACTTCTTAGTTCTATGACCGTGGGCACATCTCGATTGCCTAGCCCTTACAACTCTTCTGCCTTGGAATCAATACATAGTATTGTATTGATTGTGTATTGTGTATTGATAGTGTATTGATTGTGAAACAATACACAGACAGAAAGAAGGTAAGAATCCCAAAAAGTAAATAAATAAATTTTAAATGATGTCCAAATCACTAATAATAAGAGAAATTCAAACTAAAACAATTCCAGTGTTTTACCTCATACTCTACAAATTGGCAAAGATGATAAAATAATCATTGCTGGAGGGGCTGTGGGAAGACAGGTGCAGGAATAAATTTTATTTATAGAGATTCTGGAAAACAATTTGGAGAAAATTAATGCCCATCTCCTTTCTGTTTGAAGACTTTCAAGGAGGGGAGCCCATTTCCCTTCTGGACAGCTCCCATTGTTAGCAAGTTTTCTCTGACATACAGCCTAAATTTGTCTTTTTGCAACTTGTACCCACTGTTTCTAGTTCTCCCTCTGGGGCCAAGCAAAACAAGTCTATTTCTTCTTCTATCCACAGTCCTTTAAATCTCTGAAGACAGCTACCACAGCCCACCTGTTTCCCTAAATTTTCTCCAGAAACCTTTCTGCCTCCCATTCCCTATCCTGGTGTGCAACTGGTTCGGTCTAGCTTGAATGTGATCCAGGATCTGATCCATGGAATCTCTGTGAGCTAGACAGGTTTTGGGAGACTGACTTGGCAACATGACTATATTTCAATCCATAAAGCACTTGTTGGCCACCTATGTTCAAGGAACTATACTCAGGGTTGTGGGAGGTTTAAAAATACATAAGACAGGAACTCATTCTCAGCCTGGGTGGGAGTAGGCAGTGTGATACAGTGATGAGAACACTGGCCTTGGAAATGGGAGACCTGAGCTACAGTCTCAGTTCTGCTATTTACTGGCTTCATGAATGATGTCATTTATATTTGCATTCATTTCAGTGAGCAAAAATGGCTAGATTCCAACTGAAGTGTTTCTCCAATATATTTTAGGTATCTAACTCATGCACTGTGTGACCCTGGACAAGTCACCTCCTGTCTTGGGCTCTGGTGTCCTCATTTGCAAAATGAGGGGGCAGAGAAGAGAATAGACCCAAAGATGGCAATAATGTAAGTGAGAACAACACTGTAAAATGTCAAATCCTCCAGTAGAATGTAGGGTCCTTCTTTTCCATTTTGCATTTCTCATACCCAGTGCCTTACACACTCATCAATGCTTAAGCCTGTTTCACTGAAAATTAAAGGATATTAAAACTGGGCAGATGGGTAGCACACTAGATAGAATGCCCTCTCGAGTCAGGAGGGCCTGGGTTCAAATCTGGCCTCAGACACCCCCTAGCTATGTGACCCTGGACAAGTCACTTAACCCCTAACTGCCTAGCCTTTGCTGCTCTTTTGTCTTAGAATATAAGAGAGGATTAAAAAAAAAGACATGAAAACCCCAATCAAATGCAATGACTACTTTTGGTTCCAGGGGCACCAGTAATAAAAACACACATCTGAAAGGGGAAGGAGGCAGGGAGGCTGTGGGTGTGTAATGCTTCCATCATGAAGCCACACAAATTTGCTTAACTGTTTGTTGTTATATTGTTATAAGAGGGAAGTCGTTGGACAACTGTGGTGTCACACAAAGCCGAAAGGAAGAGCTAGTTTGTTGGGATCCAAAATGATTTTTAACAGGATGAATCTAATAAAATTTAATAGGGATCAATGTAAAGTTTTGCACGTGTGCACAAAAAGTCAATTTTGCATGTACACGATGAGGAAGGCATAGTTAATTCCAGTTGTCATGAAAAAGATCTGAGAGTTTTAATGGACCACAAGCTGGCTGTGCAAAAGAGTAGCCAAAGTCAATTTGGGGATTCATTAAGAGGGGCACAGCTCCTAGGACCAGGGAGGAGACAGCTGCCTTCCTCTGGTTTCGTCTTGGACACTGAGGTCTTAAAGGACATCGGGATGCTGGAGAGTGTCAACAGGAAGGTGATGAGGAGAGTGAAGGACCTTGAGTCCGTGCCATAGGAGGATCGGCTAAGAAATGGGGCTGTTTAGTCTGAAGAGAAGACTCAGGGGAGGTGTGCTAGGTGCCTTCAAGCATCTGAAAGGCAAGCAGTGGGGAAGACGGATGTTAGCCTGGTTCTGTTTGATCCTTAAGGCAGATCCAGGAGCAATGAGTGGGCGCAGCAAAGAGGATGGAAAAGCTTCCCATGATGAAAGCCCTCCAGGGGTGGAATGGGCTGCCTCCTCAAGCAGAGACCTACCGGGCACGTTCCAGGGAGGATTCCTTTCAGGTAAGGGTTGGTCTAGGTGCCCTCCAAAGTTCCTTCTAATTCTCCAATCCTTGGATTCCATGAGTGCTGACCATGGCTTCACAAGACCTGGGTTCAAATCCCTTCTCTGCAACTTATACTCTATACCTTTCCTGGACCTCAGTTTTCTCATCTGTAAAATGAGGGGATTCGACGAGAGGCCCTCTGAGGTTCACTTTATCTTTGGAGCTGTGACCCCCTATGATCCATCCAGTAATTCACTCTGCAGCCTTGGACATCGATGATTTTTTTTAAACCCTCACCTTCCGTCTTAGAATCAATCCTGGGTATTGGTTCTAAGGCAGAAGAGCGGTAAGGGCTAGGCAATGGGGGTCAAGTGACTTGCCCAGGGTCACACAGCTAGGAAGTGTCTGAGGCCAGATTTGAACCCAGGACCTCCTATCTCTGGGCCTGACTCTCTATCCAGTGAGCCACCTAGCTGCCTCCAATTTTTTAAAAACTAACAAATCCTTAAAAAATGAAAACCAAGCAGTTGGACGATCCTTTGGTACTTTGCAGGGCTAATGTTCTATCGGTCTAGAAGTCGACACAGGAGCTTCTAATCTCCATGGGAAGATAAGATAGGAATACAAATACCTACAACTCCAGGTAGAATGTGATAAGTAGAGTTCAGAGGACGGAGACGATGACATTCATAGCACTGTGTCTAAGACGAGCTCCGAGTCTGACTTCCCAGCAACGGGCTTATTAACACGGTTTGAAAAGCAGACTCCAGGCACTGCCTCTCACCTATCAGGACCAAGTCGGTCCTCCCTCCCCCAGAGGGAGGATGGAGAAAGAGAAAGAGCTAGAATGACGGAGAAGTTCAGCCTCTGATCAGAAGGAATTCTACTCAGGCAGCGAGGTGGTTCAGTCGAAAGAACACCAGACCTGAAGATGGGAGGTCCTGAGTTCAAATCTATCCTCGGACACTTCTTAGCTTTATGACCCTGGGCAAGTCACTTAACCCCCATAGCCTAGCCCATACCAGTCTTCTGCCTTGGAACCGATACACAGTGTTGATTCTAAGGTGGAAGGTGAGGGTTTAAAAAAAAAGAAAGAAAGAAAAGAATTCTACCAACCTCTGGGAGCATCTTTATCTAACTTATACTTACTGGTCTATGCAGAGGTGCCTGGGGTCTGTTTACCCCTAGATTAGTATACCTGAAAAAAGACTTTGTCCTCCCCCATATAAAACAATACCAGCCCTAACCCTTGGTGCCACCTGGAGCCAGCTTCCAGCTCTTGGGCAGGGCTGGCTTCCTGGAATTTACCACCAGGGCAGTTTGTCTGCCAGAGACCAGCCGAGATCTGAGAGGTGGCAAAGCAAGTCACCACGTCGTTGTGTCCTCCTTGTGCCACCAGCCAGTGGGCTGTATGTCACCGTAGAGCACCCAGTGCTCCTTCGCAATCCTACGCCACAGCTCCGTCGGCCATTCCCCCATCGAAGGCATCCCCTCCATTGGGGACTCTGTGAACGAGCTGCCCTGAATATTGTCGTCCACACAGGTCCGGCTCTCTTTGCTTTGATCTCCTTCCAACAGAGACCCAGCAGTGGTACTGTGGAGTCAAAGGGTTTTATTGCCCTTTGGGCAGAGTTCCAGAGTGTGCTCTAGAATGGCTGCACCAGCTCACAACTCAGCCGACAGTGGAGCAGAGCCCCTGCTTTCCCACCTCCCCTCACGCACTTGGCATTTTCCTTTTCCATCTGGTCTGGTTATCAAGAAACCTAGTAGGCTGGGCAAGTCACTTGACCCCCATGGCCCACCCTTACCACTCTTCCACCTAGGAGCCAATACACAGAAGTTAAGGGTTTAAAAAAAAAAAAAAAGAAACCGAGTAGGGGGCAGCTGGGTAGCTCAGTGGATGGAGAGCCAGATCTAGAGACAGGAGGTTCTGGGTTCAACTCTGACCTCAGACACTTCCCAGTTGTGTGACCCTGGGCAAGTCACTTGACCCCCATTGCCTACCCTTACTGCTCTTCTGCCTCGGAACCAATACACAGTACCAACTCCAAGACAGAAGGTAGGGGTTTAAACAAAAACAAAACAAAACAAAAAAGAAACCTAGCAGGACTGGAGCTATCAAGCTGCAAGGGAACTAGAAGAGGTTGTCTCATGCAACCCCCTCATTTTACAGATGAGGAAACTGAGGCCTGGGGAGGAGAGTAAGGGATTTGCCTCGAGTTGCACAGGCAGTATAGAATTGGGTCATCTAACTCCAGATGCCCTGTTGTCCTCTTTGCCTTAAACCATCCAGGCTCCCCACAGTTAACCACATTCACTGCAGACGGGCATCTCTGCTCCTAGGATTAGACTTATGCCCATTTTGCATGATGGCACTGATGAGACTTGCCTAGGGCCATCCCCACCACGAGGAGGGGCACAGTGAGCAAACAAGGATGCTCATCCTGATTCTCACTCTCTACAGTGGGTGACTCTCATCCCTCCCAACAGTCCATGCCCTTGGGGGGACCTTCCCAAAGCTTAGCCAGCGTCCATTGAATATTTAATAGCCAACGGCCCATATTTGGAGCTCTCGGCACATTCTCGTTACCACTTAACATAGACACGGCTGCTTGCTTTGCATCCCTGGGTGTGTTCTCTTAAGGTGGCCCAGAGGCCATCCTGGGCAGCTTCCTGGTCACCTGGACACAGGGCAATTTCCTTTTCAATTAGAAAGGACCCCTCGTGAGGGCTCTTCTTATTTGTCCAGAGTCCAGCCAGAGAAACCATCTTCTCGTTCAGCCTCCTTCTCTCTCCCCACCTGCCTGGCCCAACGTGCCTTCTGGGGAGGTCAAGGCCCAGCGAAAAGAGGAGGAATCACAGCAAGGCTTCCTGTAATCACTTCCATGCTGTATTTCATGGGATGATGGGGAAGGCTTTAGAGGTCTCGTCAGCCCTCTCATGGGGCAGGTGAGTAAACCGAGGTCCAGAAAATTAAAGATCACACAATCGGAGTGAGTGGCAGAGCTGGGATTTGAGCCCAAGTTTCTGACTCCAGATGCAGATCCTCTAGACCAGGGATGGGCAAACTACAGCCCTCTGGCCAGATGCAGCCCCAGAAATGTTCTATCCAGCCACAGGACATTATTCCTAATCTGAAGAATACAAGGAGTAGGATACAATACAATGAAACTTCCAAAGAGTTGCCTTAGAAACAGACCGACAGATGAACATTTTCTTTCCTTTGGCCCCCTCTTTACAAAGTTTGCCCATCACTGCTCTAGACCGAGCCCAAAAGGGCTTTATTTGTATTACAGTGTTTTCTAACACATTATCAAAGTCACATCCCCATTCTGGACCTCAGTTTATTCATCTGTAAAATGGGGGGGAGTTGGACTAGATGGCCTCTAGAGACCCATCCAGCTCTAAACTGAGGGTCCTAGGATCTGAGGCTCCCCATCACTTCAAGTGGGAGAGGACTGAGACTTGTAATTTCATTGGTCTATGGAACTCCCCAGTGAGGAAACTCTCTCTCCAGGCAAGATGGCGCCTTCCCTACACCTTAGAGACTTGTTTAGAATGAAACAGTCAACCTCTATTAGAGGCAGGACTCAACCCAGGTCTTCCTGGCTTTGAGGCCAACTCTATCCATTACGCCACACTGCCTTTCCCCTGAAATGGGGCAGATCTTAACACCCACTTTGCAATGTGAAAAAACTACAGCTAAGATAAAGCTAAGTGACTTGCCCAAGGTCCTTCGGCTAATTATCATCCATGCATATGGGATTTGGACACAGACTCGTGATCCTTCATGAAACGATGGCAATGTTTTCTCTTAGGGGTATAACTAGGGAGCAGCAATGGAGGAGGAAGGACTGCCCGTGACACAGCAGTGGGGCAGAGCTGGAATGAGAGGCAGCCCTGAAAGGGGCAGGGCTGCTTTGGCCACCTGTCTCTTTTCCTAGCATAGCTCAGTGATGGGGAGCTGCCCCGGGAGACACCGAGGGGAGATCCCACCGCATACCCCTGGCAGAGCCCCAGAGCATCGATGGTCTGGCATCCACCCAACTCATACTTATTTTCTGCTTCCAGTTGTCTAGGTTTGCCACAGGCAACTGCTTCCCCTAAATCCTACAATTAAGTCATTCCTAAGACAGTAAATTCCTCGGAACCGTGGACAGCTGGAGCTGAAAGGGCTCTTGGACAGCCTCTAATCTGACCCCACCATCAGCCAAACGGGAGGACTAGAACCCTTAGAGATGAGTTGACTTGCCTAAGGTCACACAGCTGAGTAGGGGCAGGGCTGTGACCAGAACTCTGGAGGGAATTCTATTTGCACGTCACCATGATACCTCCCCGGGACTCTGAGATTCTGTGAGACAGAGATCAGAACTGGGAAAGGGTAAGAGAAGAGCAGGATGTTGGAGCTGCCTTCAAGGCCCACTCATACCCCAAAGAAAATTCCCTCTGGCTAATCTTGACCAAAAACGCCCAAGAAGGGGACTCCACCACCTCTCCAGGACAGCTCGGCCAGAGAGGAAGATTCCCCCCAGCAGCAGACCTAAACCTCTCTTGGCATTTGCCACCCTTTGTTCCTGGTTCTACCCAACGGGACAGAACAGAAAAGCCTAATCTATATTCCCTGGACCAGATCTATGATTGAACTGATAATGGGAACTCCCAGGTGAGGAAACTCCGTCTCCTAAAGCAGGTGGGCACCTCTTCTGCCATTTCTAGTCTTAGAGAGGGACTCGCCTGTGATCACACATCCAGTATATGTCAGTGATGAAACTCAAACTCGGGTCTTTATCCATTACACCACACATTTGTCATTCAGATACTTGAGAGAGCTCTCGTGTCTTCCGGGAGCCTTCCCCAGACTGTTTATTCTCCAGATCGATACTAATGCGATGAGGTCTTTGATGGGTTTTTAAAACTGAGGAAAAAAGGAGAGCCGGAGAATTGAAAACTCGTGTGAGGCGGTGTGGTAGAATGGATAGGGCACTGGATCCAAGAGTCAGGGAATCCTGAATTCAGATTCTGCCTGGGACACTTACGTGTCATTTCATCTCTCTGCCTCAGTCTCTTTATCTGTAAAATGAAGGAAGGGAAGGACTCGATGTCCTCTAAAATCCCTTCCATTCTCTGAATCTATGATTCTATCAAATTCCAAGTCATGCGGTATTAAAAACCTTGGACTTATAATAAAGAAGAGGAGAGGATGGGGCAGCTGGGCGGCTCAGTGAATTGAGAGATGGGAGGTCCTAAATTCAAATCTGACCTCAGACACAAATTAACTGTGTGACTTTGGGCAAGTCATTAACCCCCACTGCTTAGCCCTTACCATTCTTCTGCCTTAGAACCAATAGAGTATTGATTCTAAGATGGGAGGTAAGGGTTAAAAAAAAAAGAAGAGGAGGGGATCCTCTGCCCAGCCCCCAAGGCAGCACATACCCAGCCTCCCACCCCAACTCCTAACCAGGGTCAGTGGCAATGACCCAGAAGGCAAGGGCATATGACACCCAACCAAGTCCAGAAGGGAGGGCCTGCTAGAGGACTTGGCGGGGGCTCAAGCTTTCATGAGACACAGTGTCCATAATTGATAAGCTTGAAGGTAACCGATTTAATTTCCCAACCCACCCTGCTTTCAAGGGCATCAAGAACCAGCACTAATCTCAGTCCAAGGCTGACACCAACTCCACTAGGAAGGTGCTTTCAAGGTGAAACCCAAGCTTGTCCCTCCTAGAAAGGGAGAAAGCAGCTTTAGAGAGCAGGAAAAGCAATGGATTTGGGGATCAAGACATAGGCTCTGCCTCTTCAAATCCTAGCTCTACCCGCTTCCAACCTGGGTGACCTTGGACAGATGCCTTCCCCTCTCTGGGCTTCAGTTAGTCCCTCGGTCAAATGAGAGGCTTAAATGACATGATCTCCCTAAATGACTTTGGCCCAGTCATTTCATTTACATGGGCCTCAGTTTTCCCCTCAGTACATCTGAGACCGGATTTGATGACCTCTAAGCTTCCTAAACTGATAATCATTCCCCATTCCATTAGAGTCCTCCATACTTAGGTTCACAGAGAGCATCATATGCTCACAGAGAGGGGAGGGACCTCAAACACCATCCAGGGCATCTCTTTTGTTTTATAGATGGAGATCCTGAAACCCAGAGAAATGAAGAAATCATGAAATCAGAGAGGAGGGAAGGGGGACCTTGGAAGTTACCAGGAAGTCCAACTTTCATTTATAGCTAGGGAAACTGAGGCCCAGAGAGGTCCAGTGACTTCCTAGAATCATGGATTCAGAGCTGGGAGGGACCTTGGAAATTATAAAGGAGTTCAACTTTACATCTAGGGGAACTGAGGCCCAGGGAGGTCCAGTGACTTCCTAGAATCATAGATCCAAAGCTGGAAGGGACTTTGGAAATTATAAAGGAGTTCAACTTTACATCTAGGAAAGGGGGACCTTGGAAGTTACCAGGAAGTCCAACTTTCATTTATAACTAAGGAAACTGAGGCCCAGAGAGGTCCAGTGACTTCCTAAAATCATAGATTCAAAGCTGGAAGGGACTTTGGAAATTATGGAGTTCAATTCTTATTTTACAGCTAGAGAAACTGAGATCCACAGAGGTCCTTCTGAGAATCATAGATCCAAAGCTGGGAGGGACCTTGGAGATTATAAAGGAGTTCAACTTTACATCTAGGGGAACTGAGGCCCAGAGAGGTCCAGTGACTTCCTAAAATCATAGATCCAAAGCTGGGAGGGACCTTGGAGATTATAAAGGAGTTCAACTCTTATTTTACAGCTGGAGAAACTGAGATCCACAGAGGTCCTTCTGAGAATCATAGATTCAGAGTTGGGAGGAACCTTGGAAATTATAAAGGAGTTCAACTTTACATCTAGGGGAACTGAGATCCAGAGAGGGCCAGTGACTTCCTAGAACCATAGATTCAGAGCTGGAATGGACCTTGGAGGTTATATAGGAGTCCAACTTTCTCATTTTACAGTTGGGGAAACTGAGGCCTCCTCAGAGACTTAAGAGATTTTGTTCAAGGTCATACAGGTTGCATGTGAAAGTCCTGGGATTTGAACTCAAATGCTTTGATTCAAAGTCTAACATTCTTTCTATCATACCATAACGAACCTGTCTGTGCCCTAGAGGGAAGAAGATGTTTGGATGTAGGACAGGGCAAGCATAACAAACGTCTATGAATTAATGAATTAAAAGGCATTTATTAAGCGCGAGGCACCGAGCACAAAGACCCTCTCTCGCATCCCTTTCCAGAAGCTTTTCTCAAAAGTGTTACTTGGGAAGGTGGGGAGGAAGAGGAAGAGACGCCACTGAACTACAAATGAGCCAGTCTCACCTGACTCCTTGGATTAAGAGCCCTGGATATTAAGAGCTCAGCATTCAAAAATACCCCATGTGAGTTGATGTTTCCATACGCTGCCGGCACAGTCTGGCTTCCAACCTCACACCATCCTGCACATGGAGCTGTTCGATGGAGGTAACTTCTGGATTTCTGATTCCAACCTGGCTTCCACCCACCCCCCTTCCTCTCCTTCTATTTTCCCTCCCCCAAGCGTTTAATTCCCAGAACTGTTGCCGGGGTCAAAACCATACAGCTGGTTAAAAGGAATCAATTTGTCCTTGGGTTCCCTCCCAACCAAAAGAGATGGTATGACATTTGGAAGGAACTGGGCCTTCAACAAACATTATGATCCAATCTCTGGTCCCTGGAGATCTGGGAGAAGAAAAGAGCTGACCATCTGTTCTGGGTAGTTTCTTAGTCATTTGCCTGAAGGCAGGGGACAGGACCAGATATTTGCTCAGGACTCTTCCTGCCCTTGATTATTCTATGAAGGTAGAATGAAACAGAGATTAGCTGGATCTGGAGTCAGGAAAAGCAGGATGTAGCACTAAGAAAATGGAGTCAGAGGCTGGGAACCTGAGTTCAAATTCTAAGTCTGCCACGATTTGTTGTGGGACCTCAGGAGAGTTCTGATGATTAGAGGGCCACTAGGGCCATAAACCTAGAACTAGAAAGGGCCTCGGAAGCCATCGAGTCCAACCTCCTTATTTTATAAGTGGGGAAACTAAGGTTTGGAGGAGGAGAGTGGATTTTCCAGGATCCCACAGCTAGTATCATGGTGATTTATACCACTACTGCCTCTATTTCACCAGTGGGGAAACTGAGGCTGGAGCTATGGGCAGCCTCACCAGAGTGGTGCCCAGGGAGAAAAGCTTTCTGGGATTTCTGCTTTACAATTCAATCAGAACTGTCCTTGAGATAGGCAACAGATCCAAGTGCCCCATCCTTTCTCTCCCACCTCCCCCACCCCTAGCTGGCCCAGCAAACCCAAGTGGCCTGAGAAACAAAGGTTGACAGCAGGAGGGTGACAAGATTGAAGAACATGAGTGTCACTGTTCTAACACTTAAGAGCAAGAGTGTCATCTGCATGGCCCTGTAAATTAGAAGAAACAAGGGCGATCGATGCATAGATTGCTCCCCTGGTGGAGGGAGATGGAGGCAGCATGTGAGAACAGCAGGGTCCTGGGATGGAGTTTAGAATGACGGAGGCAGGAGTGGCAGGGGACAGGCCACTGCTCAAACCTCCGGCACTGAATCTGGAGGGGAGCTGCGGAGCCAAAGTGCTGGGATTCGGCAGGGGGAAAAGGAGCAGCTTCTTCCAGCCCTCGCCCACAAGGTCATCACCGTCCTGCCAATTCCAACTCTTTAAAAAAAAAAAGAAAATATTGAGGAAGTGAAAGCAAATGCCTCTTCTGAATTAAAACTCAGTCAAGGAGGCAGCTGGGTGGCTCAGTGGATTAAGAACCAGACCCAGAGACAGGAGGTCCTAGGTTCAAATCTGGCCTCAGACACTTCCCAGCTGTGTGACCCTGGACAAGTCACTTAACCCCCCATTGTCTAGCCCTTTCTGCTCCTCTGCCTTGGAACCAATACATAGTATAGATTCTACGATGGAGGGTGAGGGGTGTTTTTTTTTTGTTTATTTTTAACTCAATCAATCTCTTTCTCTCCCCAGATGATATCAACTGTAGAGACTGGGGAGGCTGGGGACTGTTGAGGACAGCAACGGAGCAGGCTAAGCTGAAAGAAAGAATGGAGGGCAGGCCAGAGAGGATTTAGGAAGAAGGACCCAGGGGACACACATCTTGGATGAGAGTGAGCTGTCAAGAGGAACCAGTGTGGATAAATCCCTCGCCCGCCCCCTCCCAACTTCCCTCTGCACAGCCAGAAGTCGATGTTACTCTGTCTCATTGCATTTTCCAGAAGTCTCTGCTCAGACAGAGCCTGAGGCTGCCTACATGGTTTGTGGCTGCTTCATTCAGTGGGCCCAGAGGATTACAGGACCCTCATCTGTCAAAGGAAGCAATGGCCTCTGAGGTCTCTTCCAGGTCTAAGGCTCTACCCATTAGCTTTTTAGGATCAAGAACTTTTGAGCTGAGAGGTCAGTTGGTCGGTCAGCAAACACATATGAAATGCCTACTATGTACCAGCCACTCCGTTAAGAGCCGGGGAGTACAAAGAAAGGCAAAACCAGAAGCTCACATTCAAATGGGGGATGACAACAAGCAAACTTATACTCACAAAATAGATAAAGTATAAATGGAAGATGATCTCAGATGGAAGGCACAAGGAATTGGAGGGAAAACTAACAAGGAAAAGAGAATCCAAGCTAAGGCTCAGAAAGGCTAAACAACTTGCCCAGCAGGATCTCATGGCCAGTAAGTGATGTGATTCGAACCCAGGTGTTTGGGATATTCTATCTAGAACTATTTTCATTTTACAGAAGGGGAAATCAAGGTCCGGGGAAATGAAGTGACTTGCACAAAGTCATACAAGTAGAAAGGTATTAGAGCCAGGATTAGTGCTCAGGAACCCATAGCTCCAAGGTCATCATTTTTTCAACCACACCACATTGCCCACTGAGGAGGAGATCAAGGGCATAGGCTCTGCCCTGGTGGGTGCCCAGGTTGCTTTGCTTTGTCCCATAGCAACAGCCAAGATCCCTAACTGCAGCCCTTAGTCCTAAACTGAGATTCAAAGAATGGGTAGCCCAGAGTAACATATCTCCCCACTATTGGAAAAAATGAAGCCCACATTCCCCCCAAATAATACCACTACTTTACATCTGTAAACAACTCACAGTTTTCAAATGGCTTTCACACCCATTATCTCACAGGATCCAAAGACTTCTCGTGCTACTGCCAAAATCTCAACTTCCCCCATCTGTTTCATCTTCTGTATTCCCACTGGTATTCTCCTGGTGGAAAACATCATTACCACTTCCCTGGGCTATTGCTGTAACCTCTAAACAAGTTCTCTCACCTCTACTCTTTCCCTCCAAACCATCTCTCCCACCACTGCCAGATAGTTTGACTACTCATCATCACTTTGGTCCTAAAATCCTTTTCACGAAATCCTTCCTTGCTGAATGAGTCAAGTTCAATTATCTTTGCCTGACATTCAAGACCCTCTTAAGAGTTTGGTCACCCTAATTTTACTGCTTTATCTCATGTGTTTGTACACAACTTACACTTCCCTCTACTCTGTTTCTGAGCTTCTATGAAATGGCACAGTACAGGAAGAGCACAAGGTTTGAGATATGAAGACATGGCCTCAAATTCAACTCCATTATTTATTACCTATGTGACTTTAAACAAGTCATTTGAGCCTGTCACCAAGGAGGAAGTTGAACAAATGATCTCTGAAGTCACTTCTATCTCTCAATCTATGATCTGTCAAAAAGCTTTCCCTGAGATTTATGACCACACTGGAGCTCTCAAGCGAACTTGAGCTAGAACACACAAACATACTCTGATCTCATATAGCACTTTGCTTTACACCATTCTAATGATTTTATGTATCAGCTCCATTAGGATAGGGACCATGTCTCATCTCCCTTTATTTCCTCCCTTGTACTTAGCCCAGTCCCGTCCCCCTAAAAAGTGATTGGGAAATAGCTTTTGAATCAGTGTTCATAGGATCCTAGATTGAGAGCTGGAAAAGACCTCAGAAGTCATTTAGTCTGACCCCCTTATTTTGCAGATGAAGAAAGTGACGTTCAATGACTTGATGATTCCAATCCTTTATATCATTATAAAACAGATAGGCAAGTCTTATTTTCCCCCATTTTATGGATGAGGAAATTGCAATACCAAGGCAAGACCAGGCTTCCCAACAAGTTAGTGGCAGGGTTAGGATTAGAACCCAAGCCTTCTGTTTTTTGGTGGCCACCATGGGTGACCCAAACTAATAACAGCAGTTTTTTTTTTTTTTTTTTTTTTTTTTTTTTTTTGCCTAGAAGAGACTCAGAGTACTTCATAGCCTTTTATCACTGAAAGCAAATTGGCTATTGCTAATTCCTGTGCTAGACAGAAGTACAGAGAGAATTAAAGGAAGGAGGCCACAGTCGGGTCTAGAGTCCAGGTCTCCCCATAGAAGCTGGGAGGGCTCTCTACTGGATAACACTGCCTCCCCTAGGACAAAGGGGGAAAAACCCATAGCAGAGAGTGCCAGTGCCTGAACCTTGCTGGAAAGCTCAGTTTCTATTCTATGTTGCCACTCCTCCTCTGGAAAATGGCCCTGCTGAAATCTGGGGAGCCAAAGTGCCTGTTTTAAGAAATCCCGAAGAAAGCATCCATCACAGAAACCCAACTTTAGCGCTGGAAGGGGCTTTTAGAGGCCCTCTAACCCAATTCCTTCATTTTACAGGGGAAGAAACTGAGTCTCAGAGAAATGAAGTCACTTGACCAGGGTCACCCAGCTAGTGAGTAACAAGCAGGATGTGAATGCAGGTCTTCCTGATTCCAAGTCAAACTGCATCTACCACACTGAGCTATCTCTCTACTAGCAACCACTCTAGCACTGGTCCTTTCTAAAGGAAAAAGTGCCTTCAGCTCATGGCATTTCATCTGGAACCACAGCTAGCCCCAAGCAAAGGAGAATACCCTGGGCCACACCTCTGGGGCACCAGGATGTGTCTCGTCCACAAGGCCAAGTTTCAAATTTAGGAACTGAAATTCTTGCGTTCCCATCCCCAAAGGCACATGGTTAGTTAACTCTGAACTGTTCAAGGAGGTGGGAGTTGACCCAGGGAGGCTCTGAAGGCCAGTCAGAGCTAACATCACCTCTTTTTTAGGGTCCTTGAGCTCAGGCCAAGCACCTCACTGCTTGGCACAGGGTTCCAGAAAGCCAGAGGCAAGGAGATATTTCCCATCATTCTCTGATCAGTGCACCCCAGCTTTCATCTCCCACCCTGAAGGGAGTATTCTCAGCTCTGGCCGGGAAGAATGTCATGGAACTAGCAGAGACCTTCCCGGGGGAAAGAGGGAGGAAAAAAAGTGAAGAAAGGCTGCTTTGCCACACCAGGGAAAACCAGCAAACAGCAGGGATGGAGAGGTAGGGACAGAGGCTTCCAGAGCCCAAGATGGAGATGCAGGGTGAGGAAGAACCCCAAGACAGAAACAATATGCCAACGTGCTCCCTGCCCAGCCTGCACAGATGCCTATCAGATCTCCAGCCAACAACTCTCTTAAAAATCAAGTTGCTGAGAAATAATGGCATCATCAAGGCATACCCTGGATCAGGCTTCTGGGCAGGAGGCAGTGCCTGGCACTGACAGGGGCACTAGATCGATGCCCCCACGCTGCAGGCTCCGGGAAAGGGCAGTGAGAACCCTGAGAAAGCAGGGGCCAAATGGGAAAACTTGGGGGGTACCCATTCCAGGGTCCGGCTGCCCACCCACCCTTCCCTACTCCCTAAGGTCTCTCTCCCTTCCCAGCACTGTACTGGCCAGACCAGAGACTGCAGCGATCCCACAAACCACTCGGATGGGGCTGTGCCGCCCCCCTCCCCACATCCACACACCCCTGGAAAGGAGAAGATGACTTCAAAGCAAACCGATGGAAACCTGCGAGTCAGGCTGGGGGAGGGGGAGCAGAGGCGGGAAGGCAGAGGGGCTTTTCGCCTTCTTTACCTTTTCGCTTTATTTTGCTTTCGGGACTTGTGCAGCAGTCCGATGAGCACCACGGCGGCTCGGATCCCCGCCTTTTTGGAGTGCATCCTGTCCGCGGCGGCTACGGGCTGGGACATAGCGGAGGCTGCCGGCAGCCCCGGCCGCTAGCAAAGGGGGGAGGGCTGGCCCGCCCGCAGCAGCTCCAGACTAAGGCAGCCCCCGGCCGGCTGCGCCCTCCCGTGCCCGCGTCCCTTGCATCTGCCAGCTTCCTGCCCGCCGCCTCCGAGGTGAGGGAGGCTCCCTCGGCCCGATCAGGTGACTCTCCCCTCACTTCCCAGCGACCTTCAAAGTCACCTGCCCCCCAGCCCTGGCCCCAGCCCCGGCCCCGGCCCGAGGCTCCTAGGGCTCGAGAAGCCACCGCCCCAGAGCCCTACATCAGAGCGCCCGATCCCTCCCCTAAGCCCTAGCCGCCAGCAAGGCTGCCCGCCAGTCCGTGCGTCTGGCCAGCCGTCAGTCCGTCCTGGCCTCCAGGAGGCGGGCTCCAGCCGCGCCCGCCCTCCCTCACCCCCCTCCCTGCGG
>NC_058133.1:491641739-491667117 GCF_016433145.1 Gracilinanus agilis | reverse complement strand
CCCACTCACTCTCTCTCTCTCTCTCTCTCTCTCTCTCTCTCTCTCTCTCTCTCTCTCTCTCTCTCTCTCTCTCTCTCTCTCTCTCTCCTCCCCTCTCTTCCTCCCCCTCTCTTCTTCCTTTCTCTGTTCCTTCCCCTTCTCTTTCTTCTATTCTGTCCCGCTCGATTATCTCCTTACACTTTCCCTCGTCTCTTCTCTCTCTTCGTCTCTTCTGACTATTCCTTCTTCCCTTTCCTCATTCTCTGGTTCCTTTTCTCCCTCCTTCTTTGCTCTCTTCTGTCTCTGTCACTCTCCTCCTCTCCCCTGGCAATCTTTCCACTTCTCTGTGGTTCTTCTTTCTCCCTCTGTCTCTGGTCCTCCCGGTATCTTTGCGTCTGCGGGTCTGGTCTCTGTGTGCTTGTCTGTGTGTCTATCGGTCTGTCTGACTAGGGAAGAACAGTGGGTGGGCCGGCCTCTGGGCATCTGGACGGGCAGCCGGCTGTGGATTTCTCCACTGTGTGTGTGTGTGTGTGTGTGTGTGTGTGTGTGTGTGTGTGTGTCTCAGTGCCCGCGGCCGGACTGCCGGGATACTTTCCTGATGTTGTCACTGTCATAAAAACCCCGGAGCTGGATAAAGACAGACAGACAGGCGTCCAGCACGTGTCCTTCAGCACAAATGAAATCGGACTCTCTCGGGATTCCCAAGCGCGAATAAGCGCCAGGAAGCCCGGGGACGCCGACCCTCCACCGAGGACTTAGAAACACTGGGATCGCAAGGATCAAGGGTACAAGAGAATCTTTAGGGTAGGCTTGATGGGTTGCGGAAAGCACAGCTTCGGGAGTCTGCCGGGGCCCTAAGGACCCTCCCTAAGTCCCTCCCCAATTCAATCTCCGCCCCCCCCCCCCCATGTTCAGGGCTGCGCCCAGACTGAGAACAGGCGAGAGAAGCCTCCGGGCCCGCTTGGGCAATGAGGCCGCCTGCCATGAGGCGTCCCATTCTCGGATAGGAGTAGGGGGCAGAGCGGGGAAGAGTGAGTGAGGGCTGCCCATCTTGAAACTCAGGGTTCGAACGGCACGAATTCCCAGGCAGGCGGGGTTGGGGGGGGCGGTAGAATCAGGCCCGTAGCTGCCCAGGAGCCTGGGGTGGGGTGGGGGTCCCGCGCCCAGTTAATGTTTGCTTTCATCGCTCCCCCTCTCTCCTTCCCCACCAAGAGTTTGGGAGAAGGCAAGGGTAAATGATCAACTTCACGGCCCCAAAACCTGGGTCTGGCAAAGCCTTGGTTGCCATGGAGATCCCTCCCACCCCCACCTCCAATCCCACAGAGCCGAGCGCGCAACCAGCGGCACTCCGGAACACCCCCTGCGCGCTCCCATTCGACTCTTGAACCAGGCGAATTTTCACTCTAATACTTCAGGGTAATACCGGCCGCATCACAAACCCGGGGCTGTTCCCGCTACTGCTGCTCCTCCATCTTCTCCCCTCAGGCTTCTCCCAGTCTGGGGCCTCGATCCCTAAATGTAATCCCTTGCCTGGCCTCCACCCCTGGGCAGCGACTCTGAGATGAAAACCTCCGGGCAACCGTCATAGCCTCGAACACCTGAAGATACCCAGGGTGCCGGGCACGCACGCACGCACACACACACCACTTTCCCTTTAAAAGGGAACCCGGCTAGTCCAGCCTTTCTGACAGGGCTGAAACCGAACACAGAACAATTCATCTGTCTTTAGAGTCATCCCAGCCCAAGGAAGAGTCTTTGAAGGAATTTCTCTGCGGTTTGGTCCAGCCTGAGGGTAAAAGTCGTGAGCATAGAATATAAGGCTAGATTGCTGGTGGAGTTATGAATTGATCCAACCATTCATTCTGAATGGCAATTTGGAACTATGCCCAAAGGGCACTAAAAGACTGCCTGCCCTTTGATCCAGTTATACCACTGCTGGGTTTGTACCCCAAAGAGACCATAGGGGGAAAGACTTGTACCAAAATATTTATAGTCGCACTGTTTGTGGTGGCAAAAAAACTGGAAAAGGAGGGGATGCCCTTCAGTTGGGGAATGGCTGAACAAATTGTGGTATCTGCTGGTGGTGCTCAAAGGAATAATAAACTGGAGGAATTCCATGTGAGCTGGAAAGACCTCCAGGAATTGATGCAGAGTGAAAGGGGCAGAACCAAGAGAACATTGTACACAGAGACGGATACACTGTGGTAAAATCGAATGTAATGGATTTCTGTACTAGCAGCAATGCAATGATCCAGGACAATTCTGAAGGATTTATGGAAAAGAACACTACACACATTCAGAGGAAGAACTGCAGGAGTGGAAACACAGAAGAAAAACAACTGCTTGAACCATGGGTTGATTCGGCCACCATTAGGATGTAGACTCTTAATGACCACCCTAGAACAATTATCAATAATATGGAAATAGGTCTTGATTGATGACAGGAAGAAACCAGTGGAAATGTTTGTGGGCTGGGGGGCAGGGGAAGGGGAGGGAGGAAGAGCAAGAACATGAATGATGTAACCATGAGAAAATTTTTTCTAAACATTTAAAATTAAAAATAAAAAGAATATAAGGCTAGGAAGGGATAGTGGCTCTTAAGAATGGGAGCTCCAGAAGGCAATTGGAAAGTCCATCCGGGGAAGGAGAAGTCAGTTTCTGGGTTTGTAATGGGCAGTTCTTTCAGAAAGTGCTCCCTGGGAAAGGCAGACTAGTCAGGCTATTGCTCCAAATGGCCTTGGGTTCAATTGTCATCTGTTAATGCTAGCTGGGTGCCCCCATTGTGACCTAGAGAAAATCCTGGATAAATGGAAACGTTGGCCATGAGCCCAACTCTCTGGCGGAGCATGGGATAATAGAATTAAGCCAGGGAAGACCCTTGGAAACTATCCCATGATTCTCTCAAGATCACATGGTTAAGTGTCTGAAGCAGAATTTGAATCTAGCTCTTACTGGCTTCAAGACCACCATTCTGTTCACTCCAGATCCAACACAATAATCCATTCTCCTTTGCCCTGCAAGCAGCCCTTATCCAAACCATTCTTTCTGTGGAGGACACCACCAGCCCGGTCACTTGCGTTGAAACCGTCACAGTCATGCTTGACTCAAGCAAATCACTTGCCAAGTTTTATTGATTCTGTCTCCAAATGATAGTTCCTAACATCTCATCTGCTCCCATCTGATACAGCCAGCACCCTCTTCCAGGGCTTCTTCACCTCGAGCCTGAACTACTGTAATAGCCTCCTCGGTTAGTCTTGAATTTTTGTAGCTGGGAGGGACCTTAGGGGTCACTTAGTCCAACCAGATCCTTTTGTGGATAATGACACTGAGGCCCTGAGCATCAGTGACTTCTCCAAGGCCAAAGCATTCATATCTAAGGTGGGACTTGATTCTGAGTGCTGGGATACCAGGGCCAGCATTTTTTCCACTCCATCATTCAGGCTCTTTCCTCTCCAATGCGTTCTCTACCCAGTCACTGAAGAGATATTTCCAAAGCTTCAAAAGATCTCAGAATTCTTCAGAGGCTCCATTTGGCCTCTTGGACAAAATTAAAACTCCTCAGCCCACCATTCAAAGCCCTCCACAATGCTGACTCTTGCCTACTTCCCTAATGGGATAACATGATTACTCCCTTTCACCCACTCTCCCAGGTCAGTCAAACTGGTCTGTCTGCTGTTCCCAGGATGCATCAGCTCATCTCTTGCCTCCATGCTTATTGGCCCAGTGGTCCCTCTCAGCTGGAATCCATTCCCTCCTCCCCTCTGTCTATCCCTAGATTCCTTCAATGCCCAGTGAGGGTACCACCTACCTCTAACAAAAGACCTTGCCAGGTGCTCTTAGCTGCCAGCTCTCTCTTCCTCCTGACACTACTTTGCAACTACTGATCTGTGTGTGGATCTATTCCCCCCATAGAATATAAGCCCCTTGAGGGCAGGGACTTTTTTTTGGCCTTCTTATTCTGCACACCAGCACCAAGCATGGCCTTCGCAAAGGATTGTTGTCTCATCCTCAGCTCCTGGAGAAGATGATACACCCCCAGAGAGAGAAAGGGTGGGCTAAGCTAGGACTGAGAAACCTGGGAAAACTGGGAAGGGAAGAGAGGATTTTTCAAGCACTCTAAAGGGCCAGAGGAGGTTCAATTTGAGCTGGGCGTGGGAAAGTGAGGAGAATGGTTTCTCTGCCTGCCCCTGGCCAAGCCTGTCATGGGGCAAGTTAGCTCAGTTGGTTGGCATGCAGTAACAACCAGGCCAAAGTTGAAGATCCTCTCTTCAACCTGGGCGGTCTGGGGTGGCAGAAAGACTGTTGGACTTGGAGTTCAGAGACCAGAGACCAGAGAATTGCTGCTTACTGGGGTTGTAACCAGGTGCAAGTCATTGAGTCTCTAAGTCTCATTTTCTTCATCTATGAAATGGGGATAAAACACTACTTACTTCACAGCAATGAGATGCCCTTTGTAAACCTTTGAGTGTTGTCTGTTTGGTATTACAATCACAAGCTGAAAGGAGACTCAAAGACTAGACCAAACAGGAACATCGAGGTGACAAAGGGGACTGAGAGCCAGGCCTAGAGACAGTCCTGGATTCAAATCTGGCCTCAGATGTTTCCTAGCTGTGTGATCCTGGGCAAGCCTCCTAACTCCCATTGCTTAATATTTACTGCAATTCTGCCTTGAAACCAAGACACAGCATTGATTCTAAAACAGAAGAAGAGGGTTTAAAAAAAAAAGCCTAGTCCAATCCCCTCATTTTACAGATGAGGAAATTCAAAAAGGCTAAGTGTCATGCGTAAGGTCAAAATTTGGTAGTATTATCCCATATTTTCTAGATCGTAGAATCACAGAGACTGTCTAGATCAGCCATGTCTTTTTATAGATGTGGAAACTGATGCCCTGAGAAACTATTATTTGCACAAAACCACACAGTTTCCCCTTAGGTCACAGAATCCTAAATCTAGAGCTGAAAAGAACCTCAGAAGTCATCCAATCCAATCCTCTCATGTTATAGATGGGGAAACTGAGGCTTAAGAGATTAAGTGATCTGTCCAAGGTCACACAGGTAATTAGCATCAGGACACGTACCTCCTCCTCATAAACCTTCACTGGCTCCCTTTTGGTTTATGAATAAAATACAAATTCCATAGACTGGCACTTAAAATCTTATACCTCTTCCTTCAAGGTTCAGCTCAAAGAAATCATCTCACCTCCCCCAAATTTTCTTAGAAGAAATCATTCCTTTGTCCTCATGACAGTCTATTTTGTACTATTTTTTGTATATAAGTCATGTGTCTTTCTCCACCACCCTAGTATAATATAAGCTCCCTAGAGTCAGGAATTCTTTATCTTTGCACATCCAACTGTGAGGTGGATAGAATGCCAGGCCTGGAGTCAGGAAGACTTGAGTTCAAATCCTGCCTCAGACAATTACTAGCTGTGGGATCCTGGGAAAGTCACTTTACCCTGTTTACCTCAGTTTTGTCATCTGAAAAATGAGCCGTAGAACAAAATAACAACCCACTCTGATACTTTTGCCAAGAAAATGCCAAATGGGGTCACAAATTGTCAGGCATGACTGAAAATGACAGAACAATTAATATGTCATCCTCCCTTCTTTCCAGCATAATATAAGCTACCTAAAGACAGGAGTTCTTTATCTTTGCATTCTGATCTCCTTGCACATAGTAGGTACTTAATGTATATTTGTTGAAGATTTGCCCAGGAGACATGATAAGAAAACACACCTTGTCTTCTATGTAGAGGTGGGAGATTATAGTTATAGAGCATTTTTGCAGCCACTATCAGACTTGAATGTTTACGTTCATTTTTGCTAAATGCTTCTTTCTTTGTTATCCTTTGTTACGAAGGCTGGCTGGATGTATATGGAAGAGAAGTGAGAAATAAAAAATAAAGGACATGGCTGTTGAATTTGGCATGTTATGGGGGGCAGCCAGGTAGCTCAGTGGATTGAGAGTCAGGCCTAGAGATGGGAGGTCCTAGGTTCAAATCTGGCCTCAGACACTTCCCAGCTGTGTGACCCTGGGCAAGTCATTTGACCCCCATTGCCCACCCTTACCACTCTCCCACCAAGGAGCCAATATACAGAAGTTAAGGGTTTAAAAAAAGAGTAAAAAAAAAGAATTTGGCATGTTATAATGAAAAGACTTGGCTTCAAATTTCAGCTCACTTATGTGACCCTGGACAAGTCATTTCATTGTAGCCTCAGTTTACTCATCTGTAAAATAATGGGTTTAGACTAAATGACCTCAAGTCTTTTCTGACTTTAACTGTGTTATGCTAGGGATGAAGCATAAGGGAAACAATCAGCAAGGGTTGGCCAACCACCTGTTAACATATCCAGGCTTATGAGTGTATACCATGGAAGAGAGAGGAAAAGATGAAAATCCTTTGCCTACAAAACAAGGTAGGCTTCCTTGCCTCCATCTATATTGATTGAGTACCTACTCTTACAGTGGACAAGCAGATTTTGTCATTTACCAATGGGATCCAGTGGACCCCATTGTCTACATGAAAAAATATCCAGTGGACCCAGGACTTGTCTGTATGAAGAAACAAGATTGTAGTCACAGCAAGAAAAGGGCCTATCTAGACCCCTACCCTCCCCCCCTCCAGACTTTTAACTGTCCTACAGCTTCTTATCACAGAACAATTAACCAAACACTAGGAAAAGAAGGATTTTCTGGCTTTAATAAAATGTGCGTATTTATTAAGAGCAAGGTAACTTTCAAGGCAGCTGGGTGACTCAGTGAATAGAAAGCCAGGCCTGGAGATAGGAAGCCCTGGATTCAAATCTGGTCCCAGATACTTCCTAGCTGTGTGACCCTGGGCTATTCCATTACTAGCTCTTACTACACTTCGGACTTAGAAATGATACTCGTATCAATTCTAAGGCAGAAGGTTAGGAATTTTTTTAAAATGAGGTAACTTTCACTGAGCCAAGACTTACTCCAAAGTTACACAAGTAGTAAGTAGGAGAGCCACGTCTCGATCCAGGATTTGGGTTCAAATCTACCATTCTTTCCACTGTATCATCATCTGAACTGTACCATCAATATCATGCCCAATACACAGATCAGAAAACTAAGACCTACCCAAGGACATAAGGCTGGTGAGTGTGAGATATGCAGACACAACTGCCTATCTGTAAAGAAAAATCTTCTGTATACCTGGGCAAACATCCCTGTAGGCATATCCGTGTGAAGCCAGGAGCCAGGGATTCCTGCCAGTACCGTGGCTTTTGAAGCTTAGAGCAGATGTGGCTGAGGGGGGCATGGCCTCCTGGGTCCAAAGAACCCAGGTAGGAGTTTTCTAGTGATGTTTCTACTCCCTCTTCTGGAAAATGGTGAGAAGGCTCCATGGCTAGGGTTAGGGAGGGAAGAGGGGTACTCAGGGATCTTTTATCTAAACCAAGAGCCAGCAGATGTCTTGTGCAGACCAGGAAACTGAGGCTCCACAAAGGTTAGGTAATTTGACTACGAATGTATAGCTGATAAGTATTGAAGCCTCACAGTCTAAGGACATAGAAAAGGCTCTGACAGTAGGATAATGCCATTAGCTTTGTACCTCCTCCAGCATCTAGCAAGATATTCTGCAGCTAGGACGTATTTAATAAGTGGTTGCTGAATGAATGAATGAATGAATGAATGAATGAATGAATGAATGAATTCTAGTGTCCCTTACTAATACCTGGACTGCCACAAATGCAGCCTGGTTTGGAGGCAGAGAGTAGGTTCAGTGGCCATATCCCTCAGAAAGAAATTCTGCAATCTTGACCGTGACCCCATCCAGCACAAAAGGGGTTGGGGGAGTGTCAGAAAAACTAGGGAGGGGTATGAAAGGAAATTAATCATAAACAAGAGGCTGCAACTACAAGGCTTGTCCTCCAGGGTCCAATGGACTGAGACAAGCAGACACGCCTGCCTAGCTGGGAAGAAAAGCCCTCTCTGTGGCTGGGAAAATATCCCAGGAAACACATCCGTGAGAAGCCAGGAGCTGAGTCCTACTCCCAGAGCCCTGAACAGACATGGCTGGGACATGGGACCTCCCGAGTCTACTCAGCTGGGCTAGAACTGGGGAAGGGGCTCCTCAGGCTCAACTCAGTTTCCTGTTCAAGAAAAAAAATGATGAGAAGACGCTTTGGGGAGGACAAGGAGTGAGGGAGTTCAGGGACTTTTTATCTCAATCAGGAGGCACCAGATTTCTTTTCCCTCATCCCCACCCCTTTCAAGGGATCATGGGACCTGGGGCACATGTCCTGTAGTCAGCCTGAGAGCTGAAAGACACCTAACCTTTATACCTGCTCAAGGGAGGTTTACTGCTCCACCCTCTACCTCAGCAGCCACACTCTCAGGTACCTGAGCACTTAGCCAATCTACCACCTCATTTATTCACATGGAAACACCCACCACACACACACAAACACATAAACACACACAAGCATGCATGCATGGAAACACTGAGCACAGGCACAAAAGGAATCCCAGATCTCCAAATGGATACCCTTCTCTGGCGCGTACAGCAGCGCCCCCTCCTGGCTCACAACAGGCTCATTTTTCTGGGGGTGTGAAATCAACAAAAGGAAGGAAAAAATCAGCAGAGAAAAAGGATCAGAGATTTCCATCCCAAAGAGATCTCCGAGTTAGCTAGCCCAGACACTTCCTTTTTAAAGAAAGGGACACAGTTCTAAAAGGGGGAGCTGAAGAGCCGGGAGAACATTGTACTGAAACAGTAACTGAAAACTGAAACATTGTAAAACCATCCTTTTTGATTGACTTTGATACTAAAAGCAATGCAGTGATCCAGGACGACACTGAGGGACTTATGAGAAAGAACTGTGGGAGTAGAGACGCAAAAGAAAAACATCTGATTGATCACTTGTTTATTTGGGGATATAATGTGGGGTTTGGGTTTTAGAAGATGACTCTATTACAAAAATGAATAATATGGGAATAGATAATACATATATAACTCAGTGAAATTGCTTGTCAACTCCAGGAGGGGAGAGGGAAGAGAGGAGGGAGTGAACCCAAATCGTGTAACCTTGGGAAAAAATTTAATACAAAAAATTTAATTTTAAAAAGTTTTTTTAAATAAAAAATAAATAAGAGGGGGAGCTGATTTGCCTTTGATGCTATCTATGGCAATGCCAATCGAATGCTTCTACAACACTTTAAAGCTTGCAATGCACTTTACACACATTGAGTCTCACAGAAATCATGCATCAGAAGTACTATAATATTCCCTATTTTATAGATGAGGAAACTGAGGCTGAGAGAGGCTAATTCATTTAGGATCATGGGATGGCCTAAATCATAAATTTGGAACTCAAAAGGACATTAGAGGCCATCAAGCCCAACATCTTCATTTTATAGGGGGGAAAATGAGGAAGAGAGAATGTAAGTGACTTACCCAGGGTCACACAGCTAATAAATGTCTGAGGAAGAATTCTGATTTCCTGGGTCCAAGCTCTAGCCACTGGTCCACAAATGCTTCCTGTGTTATATGAAGTCATAAAGACATCCAGCTGCATCTATGTCCTATCTCTTAGCCTTTTCTCTCTCATATTCTGAGAACAGACCAGTCTGTGGCAGTAAGAGGCGGCTCTGTCGAGATATCTTGTTTCTAAACACTGGTCCTTCCCCTAAATCATAGGATCCTAGAATAATAGATTTAGAGGGAAAGGGACCTCCAAGCCTAACCTAATCATTTTACAGACCAAAAAGCTGAAGTGATTGCAGTCAAAGCTGCCAGGAGGCTCTGAGGGCTGATGATGGAAGGGAGCTGAAGAGGCCAGGAAGGAGGCTGGGACCTGGCCAGGAAAGCTGGAACAAGGCCTTTCAGAAACATCAGCAACATTTCTCAAAGCTGGATCCAGCAGATAATTGGAAAATTTCTATCTTTGGCTTTGTAATGGATTATAGGATTTGAGGTTGTATATTATTTACACATATATTCTGGAGGGACTGTGTGTGTGATGTGATAGAAAATGCCCTGACCTTGTAGTCATGAAATCTGTTTCTTACTAACCAAGTGTGACTTCCTTCCCTCTGGGCCTCAGTTTCCCCATCTATAAAATTGGGGAAGGGGTGAAACTAAGCCATCTCCAACTCCCTCCCAGCTCCAAAAGGCTATGATTCTCTATTATTCATTTGTTTTGGCAAATCCTGTCCCTTTTCAAGCAGTATGATCTTGGCTAGCTTATTTTGCCCCTCTTCTCAGTTTTCTCATCTGTAAAGTAGTAGAAAAGGAATTTCCAGGAAGTTGACAAAGCGAAAGATCACAAGAAAATTTAGCTTCTCAATATGTCCCTTAAAAACAACTCAAATGGAGGCAGCTAGATGGTTCAAAGGGTTAAAAATCAGGCCTAGGGGGAATCTGGGTAGCTCAGTGGACTGAGAGCCAGGCTAGAGCCAGGAGATCTTGGGTTCAAATCTGGCCTCAGACACTTCCCAGCCATGTGACCCTGGGCAAGTCACTTGACCCCCATTGCCTACCCTTACCACTCTTCTGCCTTGGAGCCAATACACAGTATTGACTCCAAGATGGAAGGTGAGGGTTAAAAAAAAATTTTAAAAAGAATCAGGCCTAGAAACAGGAGGTCCTGGCTTCAAACTTGGCCTCACTATTCCTAGCTGTATGACTTTGGGCAAGTTACTTACCCTCCCAGCCACCCCCATTCCCCCTTGCCTAGCCTTTACTAAGGCAGAAAGCAAGGTGTTTTTTTTTTTAAATTAAAAATAAACCTCAGACACCTCCTAGCTGTGTGACCCTGGGCAAGTCACTTAACCTCCATTGCCTAGCTCTTACCACTCTTCTGTCTTGGAACCAATACATAGGATTGATTCTAAGGCAGAAGGTAAGGGTTTAAAAAAATTAAAAATAAAAAACCCTTACCTTATCTTAAAATCAATCCTGTGTATTGGCTCCAAGGCAGAAGAGTGGTAAGGGCTAGGCAATGGGAGTTAAGTAACTTGTCCAGGGTCATACCATGAGAAAGTGTCTGAGGTCAGATTTAAACCCAGGACCTCCCATCTCTGTGCCTGGCTCTCAGTCCACTAAGCCACCCATCTGCCCCCAGTATCCATTCTAAAATATAAGAATAGCAAGGGCTAGGCAGTTGGGGTTAAGTGACTTACCCAGGGTCACACAGCTAGGAAGTATCTGAGGAAAGATTTGAACCCAGGACCTTCTGCCTCCAACCCTGAGCCACCTACCTACCATTCAACTTCTTCATTTTTACATTTGAGGAAACTGAGGCTCAAGGAAGAGGAAGCTATAAGAACAAGATCACCTACAGCTTATTGAAGCCTCACCTGCCATCATCATGGATATCAATGATTTCTAAACCTGGCCAATGGCCCTCAGGAACTGCTGGAGGATGGGCTGCTTTTCCTAAAGCTAAAGAGCCTCAGGCTGCTAAGCTTTGGGAGTTCTTTTGTCTGGTTTAAAATAAAATTTTATAAAAACATCCAGCTTTTCTGACTTCTCCCTCAGGACCAGGCTGTTCCCATTTAACAGTTTCACTTCTAATTCACTATTTTTCGCTTAGTATAGTGCCTGGCACACAGTAGGTGCTTAATAAAGATTTACTAACTATGTATTAGAGAGCCAGATAATTTAACCATGACAATCTCTGAGCTTATGAAAACTGTGTCTAAAATAAGAATCTGAATAGGCATAAATTTAGACCTGGAAGAGATGTCAGAGATAATTTAGGATGACACATTCAGCCCATAGAGGGGGTGACTTGCTCAGTCACACATGGAACATATAACAGTGACAGGATCTGAACCCAGGTCCTCTGATTCAATCGATCAATAAACAAAAGACAGTACTTACCCTCAAAGCATTTACAATCCATGGTACTCTAGGCATCTTTCCATTCTACCACAAAGCCTCTGAAGGAAGCCTGAGTATGTTTAAAGTCTATGCCCCATTTTGTTTATTCTCGGTGACACAGATCTTTGCAGCTTCCCTGCTACTTTGCTCCTTACTTCCATGTAAATGAGGTTGAAGGAGGTAGGACATATTTTCCAAAAGTGTTTTTCCCATCTGGTTTAGATTTGGCATAAAAAGGGCTCTGTAGTCATACAAAGCTATCACCTTAGTCTGGGCCCCTAGAAGCTCTCTCTGGATTACTTAAGAGCCTCCTAATTGCTCTCTCTGTTTCTGTTCTCTCCCTTCTCCATTCAGTGGTCCAAAAAAATCTTCCAAATTTGACTATGTCGCTCCTCTGCTCAAGAATCTCTGTGGCTCCTCATTGCCTCAAAGATAAAAGAGAAACTCCTCAGCTGAACATTTCAAGCCTCGGTCTGGCTTGAGACCACCTTTCCTACAATTTAGTCCTATTACTCGCCTTTACATACTCGATATTCCAGCCAAACTCCTCTGTTTGATGTTCCCAGAACTTGGCATTCCATCTTTCGCCTCCAAACTTTGCATAGGCTGCCTCTCGTGCCTGGATCGCATGCCCTGCTCAGCTCCACCTCCCAGAATCCTAAGCATCCTTCCAGACTCAGCTTAGTTGGCAGCACCTACCCATTCCCTAGCTTTAATATTCTCCCTCTTCAAATGGTCTCATATTGAGGAAAACATACGATTTCTCGCTTGCTTATTTGGGTATATGTTTGGGGCTTTGGTTTTAGAAGGTTACAAAAATGAATAATATGGAAACAGGCATTGAGTGATAACATCTATAACCCAGTGGAACTGCTTGTCAGCTCAGGGAAGGGGGAGGGAAGATGGAAGAGAGACAACAGGAATCCTGTAACCTTGGAAGACTTGTGTGTAAATTTGTTATTGGAATAAAATGAAGACAAAAAAAATTTTTAAAGAAATTGTCTTGTATTCCACAATTCCAGAGGATGAAGCCTGTTACTCACCGCCTGATTGTCTTTTGGGGACATGAGCAATGAACACATTTATTTCGCCTGACCATGCACATTAAAAAAAAATCCGTAACCTTCTGTCTTAGAATCAATACTAAGAATCATTTCCAAGGCAGAAGAGTGGCATCGGCTAGGCTACTGGAGCTGAGTGACTTGCCCAGAGTCAAACAGTCAAATTTGAACCCAGGACTTCCTGTCTCTAGGCATGGCTCTCTAACCATTGGGCCACCTAGCTACCTCTGGTCATGCATGTTTATTTCAAGGATTTCGTTTTTCAATGTCAGAGAGGGAGAGAGGAGAAAGAAAGAAAATACAATCTACTAAAATAATCTTCTGAAAGCACAAGCTTGACCATGCCGCTCTTCTGCTCAAAGAATCTCTTGTGGCTCCCTATCGCCTCTCAGATAAAATACGAATTGACAAAAATAAAAATCAATAAAAAATTTTTAATCAAAAAAATTTTAACCAAATTATCTTACTTATCCAAACTCATATTTTTCCTCCCAATAGAATTTGACATTTTTTTAATCAGAATCAATACTGTGTATTGGTTCCAAGACAGAAGAGTGGTAAGGGTAGGCCATGGGGGTTAAGTGACTTGCCCAGGGTCACACAGCTGGGAAGTGTCTGAGGCCAGATTTGAACCCAGGACCTCCTGTCTCTAGGCCTGGCTCTCCATCCACTGAGCTACCCAGCTGCCCCCCAGAATTTGACTTTCTCGAGGGCAGGGACTGTTTCATTTTTGTCTCTGTATCCCCAGCTCCTAGCCCAGGGTCTGGCATCTGCTGACTGAATTAAATGGAAATGAATCCAAAGGACGGCTGGTCTTCCACTCAACATCCCCTCTGCTCGGCAGGACGATTCAGCCCTGAATCACGGAGAGGAAGCTGGAGAAACTGTCCCTAAAGCAGCTGGCCCTAAAACAAGCCACGCCGCCTGCCCCACTTGAAAGTTCATGAGCCAAAGTCCTGTTTATACTTCTGACAGCTTCCACGATTTCTTCAGCTCCCCAAAGCCTCCCGCTTCCTTCGGTCATGGGTGTCAGTCAGGAAATGATGCTAATGTGCTCCAACTTCCCTTTCTAGACCAGTCAATACTTTCACATGTTAGCACTGCTGCCGGAGGCCTTTGGGGCTTTACTCAAGCTAACAAATGAGTATCCTTCACCAGGGACCTATAAATAGAACTTGCCTTCATGAATTTGTTAGTGGCTCATCTCTTCCTTCCTATCACGGAGCAAACCCAGTTATTGCTAACCCAGAGCCAGCCTGGCTCCTTCCAAGAATCCCTCCTGCTTCTGGAGAATCGCAAGCCTGGCAGATGGGGAGGGCACGAGGCGAAGGCTCTAGCTAGCAATCTCCAAAGAGCCATCTTGCCCCCCTCCGCGCCCATCGCTGTTTCCGATGCCCTCCGGACCGTACGTCAGGAAGGTTTGGAGCCTGTCTAACCTACATCTCTCCTGCGGAGATCCAAGCCTTATTTTTGCCCCTGTCTTGTTCCCCCTCCCTCTTCTCCCTGCCCAATTTTCGGTCAAAGGAATAGGTCAAAGGAGGCCAGAGAAATAACTCATTTTATGCCACAGGAGGGACAACAGCAAGTCAAGATTCATCAATAAGATTTATAGCTCGAAGGGAGCCGAGAGAGAGGGTCCGACTCCATCGTTTTACAGAAGGATCAACGAGGCCAAGATTTCAGAGCTGAAACTAAGCTGAGGTTCCCCGGGCTATCCGCCCCTCCCCAGAGAAGACAGACATTCCATTCCTGCAGTCCCCATTCCACGCATGGCCCCTCCATCTTCTCCCAGGATCCTTCGCCATTTGGCCTCTCTAGAGAAAGGCTGACACCTTTCCTGGTCCCCGGCCAATGTGGCGCCGGGTCCTTGCCATGTTTTTCACACGGCTTCCCCCACTGCTTCTCAGTCTTGTGACTAAGATCAAGTGCAGTCACAGGTGGCTTCCTAGCTCAGCATCAAGGTGAGCTCTAGAAGCCTTCCTGCCTACACTCTCGCTAAGTTTTCTCTGACCCAGGCTCGCCTTGCTTCCCACCCCTCACCTGTCAGCAGTGTTAGCCCAGGGTGTCCAGGGGGTGTCTGTCTCCCTGCCCTTCTCCCCTCCCCGGGCCCTAAATTAAAGGTCTCTCTCTAGGTCTCACAGAACAGAAAAAAATAGAATAGGAGGCAGAATAGAGACCGAGACACTAGGCCAGAACCGAAGCACACAGATAGACTATTCCTGCGACTCTCTACTCCCCCCAAACCCTAATGGCTTAAAGTTCCCAGCTACCCTTTCTGATATCTCAGCCTTCCCCTCCACAACAGTATCTTCATCAATGTCCTGAGGAAAGTTTGTCCCAAAAATAGTGGAGTTCACAGAGAGGAAGAAAATAGTGAGGAACACAGAGCGGAAGAAAAATAGTGGGGTTCACAGAGCAGAATAAAAATAGTGGGGTACACAGAAAAGAAGAAAAATAGTGAGGTACACAGAGAAGAAGAAAAATAGTGAGGTACACAGAGAGGAAAAATAGTGGGGTTCACAGAGCAGAAGAAAATAGTGGGGTTCACAGAAAAGAAGAAAATAGGGTCACAGAGAGGAAGAAAATAGTGGGGTACACAGAAAAGAAGAAAAATAGTGAGGTACACAGAGAGGAAGAAAAATAGTGGGGTTCACAGAAAAGAAGAAAATAGGGTTCACAGAGAGGAAGAAAATAGTGAGGAACACAGAGCGGAAGAAAAATAGTGGGGCTCACAGAGCGGAATAAAAATAGTGGGGCACACAGAAAAGAAAAATAGTGAGGTACACAGAGAAGAAGAAAAATAGTGAGGTACACAGAGAGGAAAAATAGTGGGGTTCACAGAGTGGAAGAAAATAGTGGGGTTCACAGAGAGGAAGAAATAGTGGGGTTCACAGAAAAGAAGAAAATAGGGTTCACAGAGAGGAAGAAAAATAGTGGAGTACACAGAAAAGAAGACAAATAACAGGGTTCATGGAGAGGAAGAAAAATAGTGGGATTCACAGAGAGGAAGAAATGTATCATTAAAAATTCTCTCCTCTGTGAAAGGAGGGAGTTATGATGCTAAGACCTTCTGACTCTACAAACTAAGGTACCCAAAGTCAGGAAGGTTAGAGTCAAATACTGCCTCTGACATATATGAGCTGTGTGACTGCGGACAAGTCACTGAACCTCTGAGTCTCAAATGACTCCTCAGCAAAATAAGGGTCATCTTTGGGTCTATTCATCTAACAATGGTGTTCATTCTGCTTTGTAAACCTTAAAACAATGTAGAAATGTGAGCTGTTCCTATTCTCCTGGTGAGAGAAAGGCCTCCCCAAGAGGCTCCTAAATGGCTCTCACTGGGGATATTTTGGGATTCCTCCAAGACTGCTGGGGTCCCTTCCTCCCTCCAGCCCCAACCTGCAAGAGGCATTTCCCAGGGAAATCAATGACAGACAGTGGCCTTGTGCCAGCTGACAATGGGTTTGAGGATGGTTCCCAGGCCAGGCCAGAGCACTAGCTGGGAGATCCAGTTCGTAGACCAATCCCCGAGATCGGCATGGGGATTCAAATCTAGCCTCGAGCATTGACCAGGTATAATAATCAATGACAGATATATATATATATAGTATTTTTAAAGCAAAGTGCTTTACACGAATTATCTTATTTAATCTTTCTTCATAATCATCCTGTAAAGTAGGTGTTATCTCCATTTTACAGATGAAAAAACTGAGGCTTAGAGAAGTAAATGAACTGCCCAAGGTCAAACAAGCTGGAAGCATCTGAGGCGGTATTTAAACTCAGGTCTAAACCTAATGTCCTATCCAATATTTGACATCCTCACTGTCTAAAAGATTTTCCCTGACATCAAACATAAAAGGAAACACTTCTTGATGATCAGCTGTCCCAAAGCTATAAAGGCCACCACCAAAGTGGGTGAGCTCCCTCAACTTGGACAGCTCCTCGAAAAAGCTCTCTGAATGGAGATTTCATTCAGCTATGAATTGGGCCAGATGGACACTGAAGACTCTTCCATCTCTCGAATTCTGTGACCACATCCAGATCATTTCTTTTCCTCCAGCCTCAGTTTCCCCAACTGCATATAAGGTTGAATAATAAGGGAGGCAGTTCCTATCTCACAGGATTGCTTTTAAGCTCATAAGAGACCATAGGGTCATGGTTCTATAAAGGACTTCTGAGATCATCTAGTCTGACCACCTCATTTTACAGATGAGGAAACTGAGGCCCCAGGAAGGGTAAATGATTTGTCCAAGGTAATAAGAGTTAGAGGCAGGTTTTGAACCCAAGTCTTCTGATGTTATGGCCAGTACTCTTTCCACTGTACTCTCATTTTTTGCTTCTCAAAGTAGGTAACACACTCTGCAAGCTTTAAAATGCTATCTAAGAATCAGTTGTTCATATTATTATTTTCTTACTCCCAAGTCCAAGAGAGAAAGATCAGTCACCAAAGATGCAATCCAATCAGCTGAGGAAATGAGAAGGGTTTGTATAGAGGCACGGCTGCTTTGCCTTCAGGCTTTTTTTTACCAGGAAGCCCACATCTCTGGCCAGCAGTGCTTGCCCCTTTATAGGGACAGGCTCTAGTGAAGTTGGCAAACAAACATCCAAGCCAACGCTGCATGATCACCACTGGCTCTTGAATCAGGCTGATTCCGGGAATGTCAGGGGTCGGAAGAAAGGAACAGACAGACTGTATTCTGGGGAGGAATCCTACATGCCCCCATGTGAATCTAAAGAGTTCTCTCAGTTCCTATCCCAATCCCAGACACTTGCTGTGTATGCCCAGTTTCCTCATGTGTAAAATCATGGGAGATAAAGACTAAATTGGAAATCCTAAAAGTCAAAGGAGAAATTAATAAAGTTGAAAGTAAAAGAACTATTGAACTAATAAATAAGACTAGGAACTGGTTCTTCAAAAAAATAAATAGTTAGATAAAGTATCGATTAATTTGTAAAATGATGGGAGAGGCAGCTAGATAGCACAGTGGCTAGAGTGACTAGCCTGGAGTCAGAAAAACCTCATCTTCCTGAGTTCAAATCTGGTCTCAGATACCAGCTGTGTGACACTTGTCAAGTCATCTAACCCTGCTTGCCTCAGTTTCCTCATCTGTCAAATAAACTGGAGAAGGAAATGGCAAGCCACTCCGGTATCTTTGCCAAGAAAACCCCAAATGGGGTCACAAAGAGCTAGACACAACTGAAATGATTAAATAGCTATGTAGGAACTTATTTTATTTGACTAGACAAGTTTATTGCAAGGTTTTTGGTTTTGGGGGAAGGGGAGAGAGAGTAAAAAATCCATTTTTGTTTATTAAACTTTTAATCTAAAATGAAAATAACTTTTAAAAATAAAGAATAGGAAGTTTGGATTAAGGACCTCTAAGGACTCTTCCAGCTCTAAATTTATGTTCCTTTGATCCAAGCCAAGAGTCAGCAATTGTGTCTGAGAGAAAGTAACGGGTCCCTATGATGACAGGATTTAGAATTAAGAGATGTTAGAAATCACTGAGTTCAAATATTCTTGACCTTTTTTGTATATCATGGACCCCTTTGGGAGTCTGAAGAAGTCTATGGCATCCTTCGAATCATATTTTTAAATGCATAAAATAAAATACATTGGATTACAAAGGAAGTCAATTATATTGATCATGACTTTCAGGTAGTCCAATAATTCTTAAATTGTCTCTCATGAATCTCTATTCCAGGTCAGTTGTTTTTCAATTAGGTATTTCATATTTTCTTCTATTTTTTCATTCTTTGGATTTTGTTTTACTGCTTCTTGATGTCTCATGAATCATTATCTTCTATTTGCCCAGTTCTAATTTTTAAACAATGAATTTTGTCCATTTCCATTTTGGTCTCCTTTTCCATTTGGTCCATTCTACTTTTTATGGAACTCTTCTTCATTGGAATTTTTGCCTATTTTTCCAGTTGACCATTTGCTTTTTAAACTGTTATTTTATTTTTGCATTACTTTCATTTATTTTTCCCATTTTTTTCTACCTCTCATTTGATTTTTTTAATTCCTTTTTGAGTTCTTCCAGCACTTGAGACCAATTCCTATTTTTCTTTGAAGTTTTGCAGGTGGTTGCTTGGATCTCACCATCCCTTATTGACTCTGGGCTTTGCTTGCTTTTTGTCCCTATAGCCATTTTCTATAGTTAGGTATTTCTTTTGCTGTTTGCTCATTTCCCAGCCTTTTTTTTTTTTGTTCTGTGGACTGAGAGCTCTGAAAGCTAATGATTCTGTCTCCTCTGTTGATGGCTTGCAGGGCTCAGCACCCTGAGCTATTTTGCCCTGGGGCTAGGGCTTCCCCCCAATACAGACTTGAAACCGCCAAGCATTAGGCACTACTCACTGCAGGCTGGTTCCAGGGTTTGGGACTTCAAGAGGTGGATGTGGGATGCTCTGTTGTTGGTGTAGGCAGGGTCCCAGGATCCCAGCATACCCAGGCTCAGAGCCTGCCATGATCGGTGAAGGGTGGTTGGTCTTCTGTGTGTACAGTTTTACTTCCTGTTCCCCCTTATCTCATGAAGATCAACTCTCTCTCTCTGCCTACCTTTCACATTGTTTTCCTCAGGAGAGCCCCCTCACTCCATCTTGCTATTGGTTTTTGACTCCTGTTGTTTTGAGGAGCTTTTTAAAGATTGGTTTGGAAGGATTCTCAGAGCAGTTTCAGCTTTTGCTGCTTCTAAACCACCATCTTCTAAGTCAATTATATTGAAATAGTTATAAAATTTTTTTAAACTAAATTCACAGACTCCAGGCTGAGAATCCCTAATCTAGCCCACAAATTCCCTCATTCGACAGGGCAGCAAACTAAGATCCAGGGTGTGGAAGTGGCTTAACTCAGCATTCAAGTACAGGTCTCCACCTTTTCAAAACAAGTCTCCTACTACCATACTACACTACCTTCAGGGGACCAAAATGTCTTGGGATGATTTCTGCAAAGGCTGGTTAGCTTCACACCAGGGAAAAGTTACATTTCTAAGCTGCCATCTGAATTCTTAACCCTGGCAAATGTGTTCCAGGAGTCGCACAATGTACTTCCCTTCTCCAGATCTCAGTTCCCTACCTTGTAAACTGAGGGGTTAGCTGGAATGAACTATGAAGTCCATTTTTACTCTAATGACTCACAATTCTATTCCAGACAGCTGGAGAAACACAGCTTTTTAGCCAGAAACTGAGAATGAGTCTGTCCTTTGTTGACTTGTCTCATTAATATCCAAATCGGTTCCCCATGGATAGAATTCATTTTGGAAGGAGAAATTGGTTCTATTGCTCTTCTACTCAAGGACCAACATACTCTCCTACCCAGATCACAGAGAATCCTAAAGCCTAACAGCTGGAAAGGATCTCAGGGGTCATCTAATCCAACCATACAAATTCCTTTTAACATATTACCAGTCATTTACACCCCAAAGAAACTACCGATCAGAAGAAAGTCCCCACAGCCTTCAAAATATTTATAGCAGCACTTTTTGTGATAGCTAAGAATTGGAAACAAAGTAAATGCCTATCAGTTGGGGAATGGTTCGACAAACTGTGATACATGAATGTAATGGAACACAACTGGACTGTAAAAAATGATGTGTGATAAATTCAGAGAAGCCTGGAAAGATCTATATGAACTGATACAGAGTGAGTCACTTAATCTCTCTGTTCCTTAGTTTTCTGTTTTATAAAAGGAGGGAATAAAACCAAACGACCCCCAAAGTAGCTTCTAACTTGAGATCTATGACCCTATTTCCATTTTATAGATGGTCAAACTCAGACACAAATTGTTGGCAGAGTCAGAACTCAAACCCGGGTCCAATTCCACCTTGACACAGATGTGGAGTACCAAAGAACTGTTTCCTCTAGTGTCCTGCCAAGGCACAAGAACAAATAATCCTTCCAAACTTAACATCCTTTTTTAAAAAATCTTTAGCTTACATTTTGGAATCCATACTGTATATTACTTCCAAGGTGAAAGATCTAGGCAATGGGGGGTTAAGTAACTTGCCCAGGGCCACAGAGGTGGGAAGTATCTGAGTCTAGATTTGAATCCAGGAACTCCTGTCTCAAAGAAGGTCCTCAACATCCTTTTCCTTAAAGTAGACAAAGTTGAGCGTAAGTTCCTAAAAGGTAGTTTGGGGTTTGTTGGGTTTTTTTGCCATTTTTATCTGTGCTCCCAAATGCCTAACACCATGTATATGAGCTTGATAAATATTTGTTGTGGATAAGTACTGGCTCTGCAGTCAGAGGAATTGGGTTTAGTTTCCATCACTATTTGACCTTGGACTTGTCACTATTATTCTCTGGGCCTCGGTTTCCCCATATGTTAATGAATATGATTCTGAGGGCTCTTCTAGTTCTAAGCCTGAAAAGTGAGGCCCACCAGTGGAAGGGGAAGGATCATCAGCCACTGTGGATAGGACTTGTGTCGTCTCAACACACCTGACAAATAGCGAGTTACCAATAAATAAATGCGTGCTGCCTGCTTGTGAGACTGGGAGATGGATGTTGTCTGGAGTTCTTTCTGCAGGTCAGGAGATTAGCTCTGCTGAGCCAGCTGCCCTCTCACCTAGTCCCCCTTTCAACAGCCAGGCCATATTTCCCATTGTTTAGAACACAGTTTTCCTCTGTAGGAAATCAAAGCTGATGCTCTTGACCTCCTTCTTGCCCCATTAGATGGCTGATCCAGCCAAGAGCCCAGCAGCACTCTGCAGCAACACCATCCCCTAAACATGGCTCCTAGCCCTTCCCCTGAAAATGAAGAAAAATCCCCTGATTAGAAGATAATCTCCCCCATCTATCCCCATTGCAAAACTCTCATCTGCTGTAAGACCACTTTGACAGCCCAATCTGGCTGCCTCCCCCTTATTCATTCTCACTGTCTTCTCTGCTGCTCAGCTCCAGACCCGTCGACAAGGGAGTGAAAAATAACAGCAATTTCCTTTTCTCGTCTTCCAGCAGGGTCCCTGTCTAAGGCAACCCAATTCTTCCTCCACCCCCAACTGCACATAATGGGTTGCTGAACACACTGACAATTCCCAAGGAAAAATTCAAGGACAACAAGGTCTCAGAGGTAAAGCTATCCCGTCCCTTCAACCCCCCCAAACTTGAGGCAGAAGGGATCGGAGAAAACTAGAGGTGCCACCTAAGAGCCAGAATGAGCAATGACCTTGGAATCTGAGGACCTAGGTTAAAATCCCAACTTTCTCACAGCTTGTGTGACTGTGGGCAAGTCACTTCCCCTTGCCTAGAAAATTAGAGGGGTTGGACTAGCTGCTTTTCCCCAGCCCCTTCCAGCTCTAAGATCCCATGGCCCTGGGGAAGTCAGGGTTGATGGGGTTAGCTAATTCTCTGAGCCCCTATCAGGACAAGAACTAGTGAGCACAGGGCCACCATTAGAACATGTCCACTGGCTCTGTGGATAGAGAGTTAGGCCTGAAGTGATGAGGTCCTGGGTTCAAATCCGACCTCAGACATTTCCTAGCTGTGTGACCCTGGGCAAGTCACTTGATCCCCATTGCCAAGCCCTTGCCACTCTTCTACCTTGGAACTAATACTTAGGATGGATTCTAAGACAGAAAGTAAAAGTTTTAAAAAATATTAAAAGGCATCCATTGTAGGGGCAAAACCTCAGAGCCCACATCACAACCAATCCTGTCTAATTGGCTGTCTTAAATCCTCATTTCCTTCCTATCTCCTGTTTCTCTCAACTTTCTTCCCTCAGAGCCTTTTGCCTTTAGATGTTCTTATTATTAACGATGATAATAATAATAACATATTTCTATAACCTTTTAAGGCTTTGTGGTATTTTACATCCATTATCTTCTCTGAACCTTGCAACAATTCTGTGAGGCAACACTCCTCATTTTACAGATGAGGAAACCAAGGTTGAGAAAGATGATGTGGCCAGTTTAGTACCACACGTAAGTCTCTGTGGTGAAATTCACACTCAAGTCTTTCTAACTCCAGATCCGCTCATCATAGACTGCCTCCATCCCACCTTCCAGCTCCACTTAGAACCATCACTTAAGAGATGGAAGTATTCCCTTTTTATAGATGAGTCTTTGAGGTTCAGAGATGTCAAAAGACTTGTTCAAAGTCACGTAGGCAGCAGGCATCAGAGGGGGCATTAGAACCCGGGTCCTCTGCCTCCAGAGGAGGTAGTTAGGTAATAAACACTTATCAGCGCCTACATGCCAGGCACATTGGCAGGCTCTGGGGAGAGATACAAGAGGAGACAGAAGACAATCTCTGCCCTCAAGGAGCTCGCGATCAGACGGACAAAGGTCTTCTATTGGAGCCATCATTTGGTGAATTAATCTCTCATGGGGACCCTCAAGTGTCTCTTTTCCTTCTGCTCTTGGGTCCTGTCCATCTGCCCCTTCCATTTCACCAGTAGCATCCTGGGAGGAAAGGAAGTCCTATCAAATCTATATTGTAGATGAGGAAACTGAGGCAGAAGGAGCCATAGGCTAGTGGTTTCCCCTAAGGTTGCCCAGCAGTTCACCCAGTGCCAGAGCCCAGGGCTCTGAATTCCTGACCCAAGTTCCTGCCATTGCAGAGCATCCACTTTGGCAGAAAGTGCAGGACTCCGAATTGCCCCAGATGGAGGGCGATTTCCCATTATCCACTGGAATGGCAACTCCCTGAGGGCGGGGACTGTTTCACTTCTGGGCTATTATCTCCAGCACAGCACAGAGACTGGCACATAGTAGTGAGCCAGGTGGTATAAGTGGTTCATAAAGATGTCAGCTCAAAGCCCACCACAGCAGCTGAGTGGCCCTGGGCAAGGGAGTCACTTTTTAATTTTTTAGATATATGTGTGTGCATGCATGCGTGCATAGACATGTAGTATACAGATGACATATGTGTATATCATTTATATGTTTATATCATGTGTGTACATGTATAAAATGATGTGCTCTTGTGACATACACAATACACATGCTATGTACACGCTACGTATGCATGTGTGGTGCGTATATTTACATATAATATTTTGCAAATCTTGAAGTGCTTTATAAATGCTGATAATTATTAGATGCTTGTTGATTAACTTAATTGAGCATATACTTCTTCCAGGATCTAGTGCAGGTGTACCTAGCTGTCCTTTCTCTGTCTCTGTCTCTGTCTCTCTGTCTCTCTTTCTCTTTCCCCGTTTCCCTTGCCCTCCCTCCCTCTCTCTCTTTCCCTCTCCCTCTCTCTCTGCCTATCTCTTCTCTCTGTCTCTGTCTCTGTCTCTGTCTCTGTGTCTGTCCCTCTTTCTCCATCTCCCTCTCCCTCCCACCCTTCCTCTCTCCCTCTCCCTCTCTTTCCCTTTTCCTCTCTAGCTCTCCTCTCTCTGTCTCTGTCTCTGTCTGTCTCCCTCACCCCACCTTGTGGCTCCCTTGTGTGTGTACATTCACAAGATTGCTAATTAGGACACTTACCTTTTCTCTTACTGGTCCACACTGGGGAACAAAGTCATAACCTTGACCTCATTCAATAACCGTCTAGACACAGCTCAGGAATCGGGTATTCCTGGCTCCTGAGCTTTCGTCCAGACCCCAGCCTTGCCCTCCAGAACAATATAGGCTCCCTGCCAAAGCCAGAATGAGAAGCAGAAGTCCTAGAAGGATCCATAGAATCTCCTCTCACGCTCCATCCAGAGCCATAACTACCCAAAGGACAAATGGGGCTTTGGCCCAGGACCCTGACATTTGGAGGGCACTTTTTCCTGGGGAAGGGCAGATTCCTCATCACAGCAACTACCATGTACATGCACACTCTTAGCATTTGTGGCAAGTGGTACAATGGCCCCTATTATGGATCTCCTCTACTAGATCTGCCTTTTTCCCCAATCCCTTCAAAAAAAGTTACAGGTCAGAGAGCTAGATATAGAAGGGAACTCAGAGGCCATCTAGCCTAATCCTCCCCCCTCATTTTACAGAGAAGCCCTATGAAAAAGAAACATCACAAAGGGAGTAAGTGCCAGATCAGGATTTGAACTCAGAACCTCTGGTCTCCTGGAGACTCCTCCTTAGAGGAATCTGAAGAGGCAAGGAAGCAGGTGAAAACATCCTTTCCCTGGACTCCAGATAGCTGTGCTCTCTCCCTTCACTGTTTAGGCTCCCATTCTCTCAATTATTAGTGATTCAAGCCTGAAGCTCCTTCCTTGAGATACGGTCAGTGAAGAAGCAGGTAGAAGAAGGAAGATATGTTTCAGAGGGTCTCAGGTGAGGAGGGGTCACTGAGAGCTGTCCTTGCAGCATGAGTAAAACCTTCAGGAAGAATAGATATTGCCAGTATACAGAGAAGAGTATCTCTCTCACCCTCACCTCCCGTCCAGGATGTATATGGAAAGCAAGTAATTAATCTTTAAGACAGGAACCAGCTGGAGGGAGGGAGGGAGATAAAGAGAGAGGTGAAGGAGAAGGGGGAGGGAGGGAGGGAGACAGAAGGAGAGAGAGGAGATGGAGGAGGGAGGGAGAGAAAGAGAGAATGAGGGAGG